>NW_015160850.1:285047-307110 GCF_001447785.1 Gekko japonicus | reverse complement strand
TCTGACAGAACTAGGGCTTGCCCAAGGTCATCCAGCAGCTGCAAGTGGAGGCGTGGGGGAATCAAACCAGGTTCTCCCAGATTAGAGTCCGTGCACTTAACCACGACACCGAACTGCATGCACACGAAAGCTTTTACCCAGAATTAAATTTTGTTGGTCTTCAAGGTGCCAGTTGACTCAAACTTTGTTCTGTGCATAGATGGAGCTCCGCCACCGCATTTAGAAAACCGACATTTAAATGGCCACTTGTTTTAGCGTTTAGATGAGTTCGGGATCTCACAAGAGGCCATTTTTGGGTCAAACGTTTAAAGGAAAGTCTTTTGTTGGAGGGGTTGGATTGATTCACCTTGGTGATTCTGCGCATGCGCCATGATAGTTTCCCCCCCTTCTATGGAGGGGAACCTATGCACATGCACAAACTGAAGGGAAAAAAAAATTAAAACCCACCGACGCATGCTCCCGTGCGTCAGTAGTGTAGATGCCGGGGGGCGATGAGACTGCGCGGTGAGGCGGGATAAGGGAGGTAAGTGTGATCGCAATTATCCAGATCAAATATAATCTGGTTAGAGCCGGAGCAGTTTAACCCGCTCCCAGCACACCGTCTGACCGCACCCATAAAGTGCTACTACGATCATAAGCGATGCCGGCATTCTCTCAACATCCGAGTGGTCAACTAACACCATGGTCTGGGTTTTTGCCAGGCTGTTGGCGCTGATCTTAATATCGGGGCCAGGGCCTCAATATTAGAAAGGTGGCACCCTAATTGAAGGCCTGGCGGAAGAGCGTTTCCATGCCGAAGAGCTACGGACGAAAGGCAGGGGAGACCTGTCCCTCCGAAGTCACCAGCACAGCCTTTTCATCTTCTCGGATTATTTCAGGGCGACATCCTGTGTGGTAACCCTTCAGCCCCTCGGCTTTTCATGTGGTTTGACATGCCTTTAATTTAGAGACGATCCGGTTGGGTCTCTCTAACTTGAAACACAAAAAGAAAAAAGGAGAACTCGGGGAGCTGATGAGCTTCTCGGGGAATTTGACAGATGTTGACACAACGAGGGATGTGATGTCAAACTGTTAATTAGGCGGGTAAACAGGACTGAGGGTAATTACACACCCAACGCAAATATTATTTGATGTAACTATAGACTGGATGCGGGACCGCGCAGGCTGGCTCGCTTAAATAGATGAGATTGTTGTGGAGGTGTTGCCTGTGACAGGTCCCTTTCCATTCCTGTCGGTTGGCTGAGGTGGAGTTCGGTGGCTCTCGGTTTGATTTCTTGCATTGTTTTTAGAAAGAAAGAAAGAAAGAAAGAAAGAAAGAAAGAAAGAAAGAAAGAAAGAAAGAAAGAAAGAAAGAAAGAAAGAAAGAAAGAAAGAAAGAAAGAAAGAGAGAGAGAGAGAGAGAGAGAGAGAGAGAGAGAGAGAGAGAGAGAAAGAGAGAAACAGAGAAAGAGAGAAAGAGAGAAAGAGAGAAAGAGAGAAAGAGAGAAAGAAAAAGAGAAAGAAAAAAAAGAAATAAAGAGTTAGAAAGAAAAAGAAAGAAAGGAGAGAGAGAGAGAGAATGAAAACTGTTTTGACTGAGGCAGCTGTTTTTGGGGGCAGGATTCCCCTTCAAGGTTGTCCAAATAACTGCTCCCGAAACCATTGCGCTGGGTATTAATTGAGCTACAAAGTTTCAAAATCTCAGTGTCGCTTGAAGCCTGCATGCCTCCTTCAGGCCCTGCGCGTTTCGACACTCCACACAAAGCATCCTGGGAGAACAGGCTCTGAATCCGGCATGCTCGAAATCTCAAGCTTTCTTTTCAATGCCTAAACTTCTAATCCTCAAGACCATATGGAGCGCCTGATGCCATCACCGACAATTGATCAGTGCTGTCCAGCCTAGGGGCCTCCAATTCTTTTGAGTCAGTGGGGGCCTTTTTAATTTTGAGGACAAGAGAAGGGGTGGCAGCACAAAATGGCTGCCCGGGAGATAGACATAGCGAGTTGCCCGCTGCGGCAGGCAGCCTCCCATTTCTACTGTTCCGGTCCCCTCCCGCCCGCCATGGAACAGCAGGAGCAAAACTGAGGAGGGGAAATGATGTCGTGGGATGTCCTAAGAATCCTATAAAACCATTGATGGCACTTTCCCTTTCTTTCCAACTGAGTCGGGGTTTAGGGTCCTTTCCCACACGCTAATTATTGGCTTTCAGCTGGGGGATGATTTACAACACGATAATTCACTCTCGCCCAAATAATAATTAGCTTGTTAGGGTGTCTGTTAATTAGATGTCATTAATTGTTTTGTTAATTACACTTTTTTGTTGTTGATTTCACTTAAGTCTTCCTGGCTAGCGGACCTTAGGGTTTGTATATAAAAGAAGATTTTATTTGACAAAGCTTCTAGAACATAAGAACATAAGAGAAACCATGTTGGATTAGGCCAATGACCCATCCAGTCCAACACTCTCTGTCACACAGTGGCCAAAACCCAGGGGCCATCAGGAGGTCCACTGGTGGGGCCAGAAGCCCTCCCACTGTGCCCCCCCCAAGCAACAAGAATGCAGAGCATCACTGCTCCAGACATAGTGTTCCAACTCTCCCTCGTGGCTAATAGCCACTCAGGGACCTCTGTTCCATATGTTTATCTAAGCCCCGTTTGAAGCTTGTCTATACTTGTGGCTGCCACCACTTCCTGTAGCAGTGAATTCCATGTGTTCATGACTCTCCGGGTGAAGAAGTCCTTCCTTTGATCCAGTTTGGTGTAGTGGTTAAGTGCATGGACTCTAATCTGGGAGAACCAGGTTTGATTCCCCACTCCTCCTCCATAAGCGGTTCTTGAAAAAGAGCCGTTTCTGTCAAGAGCTCTCTCAGCCCCACCTACCTCACAGGGAGTCTGTTGTGGGGAGGGGAAGGGAAAGGAGATTGTAAGCTGCTCTGAGACACCTTCGGGGAGTGAAGGGCAGGGTATAAACCCAATCTCCTCTCTTCTTCTTCTCTTCTTCTAAGCCCACTGCTCATTAATTTCATGGAGTGGCCATGAGTTCTTGTTTTCTTCTTTCTCTACCTCCTCTATCCCAGGCATAATTTTGTAAACCTCTATCAGTCACCCCCAGTCAACATTTCTCCAAGCTAAAGAGCCCTAACCTCTTTAACCTGTCTTCATAGGGAAGAAGAAGAAGAAGAGATTGGATTTATACCCCACCCTTCACTACCCGAAGGTGTCTCAGAGCGGCTTACAAATTCCTTTCCCTCCCCCTCCCCACAACAGACACCCTGTGAGGTAGGTGGGGCTGAGAGAACTCTGACACAAACTGCTCTTTTTCAAGGGACAGCTGTGCCAGAGCTACGGCTTGCCCAAGGTCATCCAGTCAGGTGCATGCGGAGGAGTGGGGAATCAAACCTGGTTCTCCCAGATTAGAGTCCGCGCTCTTAACCACGACACCAAACTGGCTCCCTTAGTCTTTCTAAATGAGAGGGTTGTTGGATCTACATCAGTCCCATGAAGAAACTGACTTGGAAACTAGGGAGCTATTCTGCTAATGGCAGTGCTTTCCTCTGGCGCAAGGAACCTTCTTCAGTCAATGCAGGGGGAGTGTCTTCCACCATCAATGGCAAAGAGGATTTGCAAGACCCGACTCCATCTTGAAGGAAGGTATCATGGTGTCGCCAAGGCAAGAGACATTCAGAGGTGGTGTGCCATCGCCTGCCTCCACGTCACAACCATGGACTTCCTTGGCGGTCTGCCATCCATAATCAATATGGTCTGCAATAATCAAAATGGGTGCTGCCATTTTGCCTTTCTAGACCAGCAGAACTTTGCCAGTACATAGATAGCCAATATGATATTTAGGTTAAGAGTGGAAGGTAGGGGTGTGCAAATATGTATGTATGTATATATGTATTTCCCGATATTCCTGAATCCCAGTACCATTATGCTCTTTGGATTCGGTAAATATTTGGGAAACCTAATTTTTTTTGGCTTCCTTATACCCTATTGGGACCATTATAGTATGGTCCTATAGTGTATAATAGGAGCTGCGGTGGCCCAAGTGGCTAAGACGCTGAACTGCAGGCTGTGGAAGGTCGGTAGTTCAGCAGTTCGAGACCCGGGTGCCGCAAGACGGAGTGAGCTCCCGTCTCTAGTTCCAGCTCCTGCCAACTTAGCAGTTCGAAAGCAAGACATTGCAAGGAGATAAATAGGCACCACTTCGGTGGGAAGGTAACAGCATTCCGTGCACCTTGGTGTTTAGTCATGCCGGCCACATGACTAAGGAAACTTCTTCGGACAGCGCTGGCTCTTCGGCTTTGAAACGGAGATGAGCACCGCAACCCTAGAGTCGGACTCGACTGGCTTTCGAGCAAGGGAACCTTTACCTTTACCTTATAGTGTATAATGGAGAATTGATCTGGGGGTATCTGAGGCTCTGGGGGGCTATTTTTTAAAGGTAGAGACACCAAATTTACAGCATAGCTGCTGGTGCCTCTCCCCAACCCCTCCCCCAACTTTCAAAAAGATTGGATCAGGGGGTCCAATTCTATGGACCCTAGAAGAAGGTGCCCCCATCCTCTATTGTTTCCAATGGAGGTGGAAAAGGCATTTAATGGGATTGTGGTCCCTTTAAATGCTTTCACCAAGCCTCATGACTCCACAATGAATGAACTCTGAAAGCATTTAAAGGGACTGTAAGCCCTTTAAATGCCTTCAGAGTTCATTCACCATTGAGTCGCGTGGCTTGGAGAAGGCATTTAAAGGGACCACAATCCCTTTAAACGCTCTTTAGGTTGGGCTGTCCAGCGGTCCCAAAAATCCCAAATATTTGTATTGCGGCTATCCAAAATGGCCAAGCTTTTTGGGATTTTCGGAGCTTGGCCGTTTTGGATAGCCGCGATACAGCCACAATTTAAAACTGGCTCTAAAAATCCCCCCAAAATATCACTAAGGTTTTTTTGGGTATTTTTCCAGCTCGGTTTATGTCACGTGCACACCCCTAGTGGCGGACTCTAATTTGGAGAACTGGGTTTGATTCCCCACTCCTCCTCCATACAAAGCCTGCTGGGTGACCTTGGGCCAGGCACAGTTCTCCCTGAACTCTTTCAGCCCCACTTAAAGGTAAAGGTAAAGGTAAAGGTTCCCTTGAAAGCCAGTCGAATCCAACTCTAGGGTTGCGATGCTCATCTCCGTTTCAAAGCCGAAGAGCCAGCGCTGTCTGAAGACGTTTCCGTGGTCATGTGGCCGGCATGACTAAACACCAAGGCGCACGGAACGCTGTTCCCTTCCCACTGAAGTGGTACCTATTTATCTACTGGCAATTTCTTGCTTTTGAACTGCTGGTTGGCAGGAGCTGGAACTAGAGACGGGAGCTCACTCCGTCATGCGGCACCTGGGTCTCGAACTGCTGAACTACCGACCTTCCACAGCCTTCCACTTACCTCACAATTTATTCATTTTATTTCATTTTGTTTAATCTATATCCCGCCATCCCTGCCATGGCAGGCTCAGGGCGGCTTACAAAATATAAATATATATTGAATCAACAAGATATGTGAAAACACAGGAATTAAATTAAAATCACAGCATATAAAATCATAGATGCTATTAAGCATAAGTATTAATTTTAAAAAATGGTGGTGTTCTCTCACATCCAAATGGGCACTAACACCGTAATCCAGGTTCTTGCCAGGCTGTTGGTTCTTAAATTGGCACTGATGTTGATGTTGGGGCCAGGGCCCTGATATTGAAAGGCGGCACGCTAATCGAAAGCCTGGCGGAAGAGCTCCGTCTTGCAGGCCCTGCGGAACTGTAAAAGGTCCCACAGGGCCCTGATGTCACCCCGGAGCTCATTCCACCAGTAAGGGGCCACCACAGAAAAGGCCGTGGCCCTTGACACCGCTAGCCTGCATTCTTTAGGGCCTGAGAGGGCCAGGCGATTTTGGGACCCCGATCTTAGTGCTCTCTGGGGGGCATATGGGGAAAGGAGGTCCCTTAGGTAAGTAGGTTCCTGACCATATAGGGCTTTAAAGGTAAGAACCAGCACCTTGAACCAAATCCGGTATGCTGTAGGCAGCCAGTGCAGTGCTTTTAGGGCAGGCTGGATGTGTTCCCGGACAGGAAGGCACAACAACAGCCTCGCTACTGCATTCTGCACCAGCTGCAGCTTCCGGGTTTGGGACAAGGGCAACCCCATGTAGAGAGCATTGCAGTAATCCAATCTTGAGATACCTGTTGCAGGGAGAGGAAGGGAAGAAGATTGTAGGCCCCGGTCACACGGGCCGGATATCGCGGGGGGGCGTGGCTGTTTGCCCCGCAGTGAAATAATGTGTGACTGCACGATCAGGCATCCCCTCGCGGTCCCGTCGTTAGGGGGGAGGTGCCGATCACACGACGCACCAAAGAAGCGGCACGGCAAATAGGGTTGTGTGTTGTTTTTTTAACCTGAAGTATGCGCATGCCCCGTTGGGTGCTTGTGCGCATCCCTGGAGACTTCGAGGGGGGAAAAACCTTTTCGCAGTGGGGCATGGGCGGGCGCCGGATGCCACCAGAAACACGATCAGACACCCACCCTTGCCCCGTGGTTTCCGGAAACTAGTACCTCCGCGGTACTAGTTTTTAACCGTGCATCTTCGGAGGGAAGCCTCGGGTTTGCCACAGGAGCTCTACGCTTCCCAGATGTGGCGGTGAGATCGCGCCCGGAAAATCCGCCTATCTTCCGTCGCAGTAGTGTGGCTACTGCTCCGTGTGACCGCAGCCGTAAGCCGCTTTGAGACTCCTTCGGGTAGAGAAAAGTGGGGTATAAAAACCAGCTCTTCACAGTTGTTCAGTGGCAACCAAAACAGAACAAGCGATCAGCTCACATCTAGTCACATTTGAATGTGGTAAATTCTACGGCGGAACAAGTTCAACGCAAAAAATTTGCAGCATCCCCAGTCGTGGACTTTGTTATTAAGAGAGAGGCACTCCAACTGATCGTTCAACGATAAGCTGGCTGCCCTCTATTCCGTTCTGGGAAACCCGTGCACGAGAACAGAGTTTTCGCAAATATTGATACAGAACTGGACAGCGTGTTTGGACTAATTTGGCTTGACAAATAGTGTTGTGTTAATCGTGCCTGCATTTGTATATCTCTATTCGGACGCGTATTTGGGTCAGACCGGATGCGGCCCTGGGAGATCCTTGCACACATCTCTGGCCCCAGCATGTGTTTCACGGCTAAATAAAGGGGGGAAGGGCCCCCAATGAGGATTAGGGCCACGTGAGGAGGACGCTCTTTCTTCCCATGTTGGTTTCCAGACTGTTTGTCCTTTGGCAAGAACATCTAGGTTGCATATATAAGAACATAAGAACATAAGAGACGCCAATGTTGGATCAGGCCAAAGGCCCATCCAGTCCAACACTCTGTGTCACACAGTGGCCAGAAATACCAGGGGCCCTCAGGAGGTCCCCCAGTTGGGCCAGGACACTAGAAGCCCTCCCACTGTTGACCCCCCCCCCCAAGCACCTAGAAGACAGAGCATCACTTGCCCCAGAGCCCCTATCTAGACCTTGTGGCTAATATCCACTGATGTTTCTTGTACGTTTCCCACAATGGGCAAAGAGCTAGCGGAGACAGGGAGTGTGACCAGGGAAGGGCCAGGAAGGGACGCCAGCCTCCAGGTGGGACCTGGGGATCCCCTGGAATTACACTCCATCTCCAGACTACGGAGATCAGTTCTCCTGGAGGAAAATGGATGCTTTGGAGGGTGGACTCTACTGCACGGGTGTCGAACTCATTTGTTATGAGGGCCAGATCTGACGTAAATGAGACCTTGTCGGGCCGGGCCACGTGTGCCATAAAAGGTAATGCCAAGTAGCGGAGATATAAACTTTATAAAGGACACAAACACAAAGGGTTTTATTTTAACGTAAAATAAAAACATGCTTAAAACATTAGCTCTGTCAGCTGCAAACCTACTTTTGGTTTATTGACATTCACCATAGTTAACTGAAAGAATATATTTAAGTTGCAAAGGAACTTTAAGCCCTAAATAAGTCAAATATTTTGCAACTTAAATATATTCTTTCAGTTAACTATGATTCCTTAGTAGAAGAACTAAAGAGAAAATGTACTAAATGGCATAAAATGTCCCTTTCTTGGCATGATCGCCTAAACATCATTCGAACATATGTATTACCTAAGTTCTTATTTTCTTTTTAGAATTCTACCAACAACAATATCTAAGAAACAAACTGAGGTATGGCAAAAAATCTTATTAAACTTTTTTGGGGCTTATAAACGCCATAGGGTTAGCATGGAAACATTAACCAAGCATAAACTTAAAGGGGGACTAGGCTTTCCAGACCTATATAAATACTACCAAGCCAATCACCTAGCCAACATTCTCAAAATGCTACATGATTACCAAAATAAGGATTGGATTATAAAACAAACACACTATACCAACCCATATGATCAGGGCTTTTTTTGTAGAAAAAGCCCAGCAGGAACTCATTAGCATAACAGGCCACACCCAACAGCAGGAACTCATTAACATAGTAGGCCACACCCCTGACAGCATGGCACATTAGCATATTAGGCCACACACCCCATGTCACCAGAAGTGTTGTCATCCAGCCACACCCAACTTTTGCTTCTTATTCTGTTTACCTTGTTTGTTGTCAAAACCCAGGGCTTTTTTTGTAGCAGGAACCCTTTGCATGTTAGACCACACACCCCGAATGTAGCCAATCCTAATGAGTTTCTACGGTTGGGTGTGGCCTATTATGCTAATGAGTTCCTGCTGGGCGTGGCCAACTCAGGAGCCAGCCGGAACTCCATTCCTGTGCGTTCCTGCCCAAAAATAGCCTTGCATATGATGTTCCGGAAACAATCTGGCAAACACCTTCAGAACGTTCCAAAAAAATAACTGATAGTCTGATCCTGCAAACCTTCTTAGCCACCTGGGAAAATAAAAGAAAACAATTGATCCCTGGACTTTCAAAATTCCAACATCTCTTTAATCAAGAAAGTTTATTACCTCCAAATTTCCCAATACACTAGGAAACATGGGGGAAAGCAACCATTGCAAAAATTGAAGATATTGTAGAAAACAATATTTTAATGAATAAAACTCAATTAGAAGCAAAACTGGGTTCTACTAGCTCTTGGATGCAATGTCTACAAATATCCCACTCTTTTCCTGTATACTCCAACTTACCTATTTTGTTAATTGCAATTTTTCTTTGCATTTATTAATAAAATGTTATTTTTAAAAAGAAGTGAGCCATATCTCACGCTAGCTCATCCCCTGCCACAAGTTTTGTTTGTTTTTAAGATGCTACTGGACTCCAAAGACTGTACTGGCCTCTGAAGAAGTGAGCAGTGACTCTCGAAAGCTCCTCCCCTGCCACAAATTTGGTTAGTCTTTCAGGTGCTACTGGAGTCCGAAGAAGTGAGCAGTGACTCACAAGAGCTCCTCCCCTGCCACAAACTTGGTTAGTCTTTAAGGGGCTACTGGACTCCGAAGAAGTGAGCAGTGACTCACGAGAGCTCCTCCCCTGCCACAAACTTGGTTAGTCTTTAAGGGGCTACTGGACTCCGAAGAAGTGAGCAGTGACTCACAAGAGCTCCTCCCCTGCCACAAATTTGGTTAGTCTTTAAGGGGCTACTGGACTCCGAAGAAGTGAGCAGTGACTCACGAGAGCTCATCCCCTGCCACAAATTTGGTTAGTCTTGAAGGGGCTACTGGACTCCGAAGAAGTGAGCAGTGACTCACGAGAGCTCATCCCCTGCCACAAATTTGGTTAGTCTTTAAGGGGCTATTGGACTTTAAGGTGCTACAGACAGGCTTCTGGAGTTCCGGCCACTGGTGGACTTCCTGATGGCACCTGCATTTTGGCCACTGTGTGACACAGAGTGATGGACTGGATGGGCCACTGGCCTGATCCAACACAGCTTCTCTTACGTTCTTATGATTATACCTGGTGAAGGGAGCTTTAACTCTTGAAAGCTTATTACTCTGAAAATCTTGTTGGTTTCTGTGGTGCTACTGGGCTTGAATCTAGTTCTTTGCATCAACAGATTTCTAGAATCTCTGTCGACTCTGGTCTTCTTTCGCAGTGATGGAACATGATGGACGTCGCCTGTGAACCATCCGCCTGTCTGCCTATGCGGTAGAACATCTTGCAGCCGGGAAAAGGAGCCGAGCCGAAAGAATGACACCAGCCTCCACCAGGGTGCCGGTAGGCAGCCCCTTCCATTGAATTGATGTGACCTTAGTTAGGATTCAAATATGTGACTACCACCCAAAAATGTAAACTGCCCAGAGACCCTTACGGGGGTTAGGGCAGTATATCAAGTTGAAATAATAAATAAATAAATAAACATGGAGGCCTTTTGACGAACTTATCCATTTTAATTTTTTTACATGGTTCATTTTGAATGCCCAGGAATTAAAATGTTCATTCTGGATATCTTACTTTTCTTTCTGTTAAATGGAGTCATAGTTCTCCTAGGGTCCCAAAAAGCCTTCGGCCAGCCCCGAATACAAGTAGAACCCTGTTCACAAATATACTTTTCCGATTCCAGAGTACACGGTCAAGATTTTATAAATGGTTCAAATATTACAGTAAATGAACAATATAGATTTATAATCTCATTTGGAGATATTTAGAATTCAGCTTTTATTATGATGCAGAACATCTAGATATAGGTATATATACAGTTATACAATGTAGGAGGTATTGTAACAGATATAATTAGAAGATACATGTACCCCCAATGTAGTGGTTAAGGGCGCAGACTCTAATCTGGGAGAACCGGGTTTGATTCCCCACTCCTCCACTTGAACCTGCTGGATGACCTTGGGCAAGCCGTAGTTCTGATAAGAGCTGTTCTTGAAAAAAGGGCAGTTTCTGTCAAGAGTTCTCTCAGCCCCACCTACCTCACAGGCAATGCTCCCTCTAAGCTGTGGAGTCTTGTGAGTAAAATTCTACTTTGTGAACTACCGGCATTAAAATTGTGAGTGAGCGATTTGGTGACTGCATAAATCAGTTTGCTCTGGAGCCGTTCTTCCTGAGCTCAGACAAAAATGTGTGAGCTGGAGGCTAAAAAGCTCTGAGCAAGCTCACACTAACTCAGCTTAGAGGGAACACTGCTCACAGGGTGTCTGTTTTGGGGAGGGGACGGGAAAGGAGACTGTAAGCCGCTCTGAGACACCTTTGGGTAGTGACGGGCAGGGTAGAAATCCAATCTCTTCTTCTTCTGTATGTTCTTTATGTTTGTTGGATCATTTGCGTTAGTCCTATATTAAAAATGTAAAAAAATATTTAACTAATATACTCTTCCTGCCTTACCTTTCCTGATACACCCACCCATCTCCCCAAAAAGGTTGTGAGAATTGGGGGGTGGGAGGTAATGTGAGGCACAGGGGGTGGAGGTGTTGTGGAAGGACAGAAGAATCGGTGGAAAGTGAGCTAGGACTGCCAGATTCCTGAAATTACAAATTATCTTTTGGTGACAGAGATCAGTTCACTGGGAGAAAATGGCTACTTTGGAGGGTAGGCTATACCTGCTGAGGTTCTCCCCTGGCTCCACCCCCGCAAAAAAAATCTCCAGGAATTCCCCACCCTGGAGTTGGCAGCCCTAAGACCCCCCTCCCTTCCTTGCGCTTCCACTCTCCAAACCATTTAAATTTTCTGCGATATTGTTCCATAAGAACACAAGACGAGCCCTGCTGGATCAGACCAATAGTCCATCTAGTCCACCATCCTGTCTCACACAGTGGCCAACCAGTTTCTCTGGAGGGCCAACAACAGGGCAGAGAGGCCGAGGCCTTCATAAGAGCATCAGAAGAACCCTGCTGGATCAGACCAGTGGTCCCTCTAGTCCAGCATCCTGTCTCACACAGTGGCCAACCAGTTTCTCTGGAGGGCCAACAACAGGGCAGAGAGGCCGAGGCCTTCATAAGAGCATCAGAAGAACCCTGCTGGATCAGACCAGTGGTCCCTCTAGTCCAGCATCCTGTCTCACACAGTGGCCAACCAGTTTCTCTGGAGGGCCAACAACAGGGCAGAGAGGCCGAGGCCTTCATAAGAGCATCAGAAGAACCCTGCTGGATCAGACCAGTGGTCCCTCTAGTCCAGCATCCTGTCTCACACAGTGGCCAACCAGTTTCTCTGGAGGGCCAACAACAGGGCAGAGAGGCCGAGGCCTTCATAAGAGCATCAGAAGAACCCTGCTGGATCAGACCAGTGGTCCCTCTAGTCCAGCATCCTGTCTCACACAGTGGCCAACCAGTTTCTCTGGAGGGCCAACAACAGGGCAGAGAGGCCGAGGCCTTCAAAAGAACATCAGAAGACACGTGCTGGATCAGACCAGGGGTCCATCTAGTCCACCACTCTGTCTCAGACAGTGGCCAACCAGTTCCTCTGGATGGCCAACAACAGGGCACAGAGGCCGAGGCCTTCCCCTGATGTGGCCTCCTGGCTCTGGGATTCAGAGGTTTAGTGCCTCTGAAAGTGGCGGTTCCCCTCAGCCACCATGGCTATTAGCCATTGATAGACTTATCCTCCATGAATCTATCTAATCCCCCTTTAAAGATGTTTATTCCTGTGGACATCGCCACATCCTCTGGCAGCAAATCCCACATTTGAATCACTCCCTGTGTAAAGAAGGATTTCCTGTTGTCTATTCTGAAGCTACTATGTATCGGATGAAGTATTTTGTAGCAAAATTATTAATAAGCATAATAAATAAACGCATACCCTAAAAACCTCTGCGTTAGAGCTTCAAGAGTGCTCAAAGAATTTCAGCTGCAATACCTGCAGCCTAGGGTTGTGAAAAGCACCGAGACCAATGAGTGGTTTCAGCACTCATACTTTTATTTGTGGTTCAGAACAAGACCAAAAAAAACCCCGGCTTGCAGGATGACTTCTATCCCTAGGCAGCACACATACCCACACCCCTGATAGGTATTTACAGTGGCCGAGAGTTCCATAGGTCCTAACTAGAGTCCTAGCCCCCAGATTGGTGCGGCTAGGATCTGTGCGGCCCATTGTCTCTTGGAACGAAGCTCGGAGACTTTGCCCGACCGTGTGGAGACCTAGTCTTCCACGTGGTTGGACCTAGTACATAACAGGTTGCCAACTCGGGGTCTGGAAATTCCTGGAGATTGGGCAGTAGAACCTGGGAGGGTGGGGGTTTGGGGAGGGGAAGAGTGCCCAGTGGGTAGAACTACAGACGTCGTGGACGTTGCTCCCTGGCTCCTTTGGCTTTTCTCAATGGGAAAAGATCAGAGACGGAAGCCAGAGTGCCTGACCACTTCTAAGTCCTCTCCGGGATTAAAAATCGGTGTAGTTTACTTTCAACCCCATCTTCAAGAGCCGCGAGGCCTAAACAAGAGGGGAAAGTTAAACAAAGGAAATACATTTTCTGCATGTCCTCTTTTCAAGTTTATGCAAACTGTCCATTTCCAAAGCTGTCTCTCACACTCCTGGCAATGTTCCTGCCCAGCAGCGGCCGGTCGGAAGGTCCTGGACGTTTCTTAGACGTTTTTCATGGGCCAGCGTCTTCTTTCTGCTCTGTGCAACGCAGAACTTCCTCTGCAGCCAAATGTCGACTCTGGCGGTTTGGTTGCTGATATGGCATTTGGAGGACACAAGGAGAACGGAAAAGTATGCCGACGGAGAGTGATTTCAGCTAAGCATACCTTTATTTAGTCAGGAACAAGTCACCTTGGCCGGCTCGCAGGCTGTCTTATATTCCTTCAGTAAGCCACCACCAGAACACACACACCCACTCCCGATAGGCTATTTACAGTAACCGAGAGACCTATTGGCCTACTGGCTGGGACCTAGCCCTTTCATTGGGCCTGGCTAGGATCCTACTGGCCCATTGTCTTTCAGCATGAAGCTTGAGGTTCAGGTCTTTGGGTAAGCCCGGGCATGCCCGGCTTGATCAGTCTGTATACACAACAAGAACAATCTTGCATTTCCTGCATTTCGTGGTGGTCCCTGGCCCGAGGGACATCTGTTTTGCCTCAACCAGGGCCAGGGTCTTCTCTGCCCTCATCCCAGCCTGGTGGAAGAAGAGAAGAAGAAGAAGAGAAGAGATTGGATGTATACCCCGCCCTTCACTTGGCGTCTCAGAGCGGCTTACAAACTCCCTTTCCCTCCCCACAACAGTCACCCTGTGAGGTAGGCGGGGCTGAGAGAGCTCTGACAGAAACAGCTCTTTTTCAAGAACACCTAATAGCCACCGATGGACCTCTGTTCCATATACTTATCTAATTCCCTCTTGAAGCCATCCATGCTTGTAGCTGCCACCACCTCCCGTGGCACACCACATCATTTGTAATGGAATTCACTGCCACAGGAGGGGGGGGTGGCTATAAGCATGGATGGCTTCAAGAGAGAATTAGATAAGCATATGGAGCAAAGGTCCATCGGTGGCTATTAGCCACAAGGTATGGATACGAACTCTCAGTCTGGGGCAAGTGATGCTCTGTATTCTTGGTGCTTGGGGGGGGGCAGCAGTGGGAGGGCTTCTAGTGTCCTGGCCCCACTGCTGGACCACCTGATGGCCCCTGGTATTTTTGGCCACTGTGTGACCCAGAGTGTTCGACTGGATGGGTGTTAAGTCGCTCATTTAACAAAGTAGTCGGAGAGTGATTCAGCAAAGATTCAGCTTTATTCAGCAACTCAAACACAACTCCAACACGGATCAACATCTGATAGCCAGAACAGCTTTTACATTGCAGCTGTCCTGCTTTTAAACTCTCCCAGCTAATGCAGCCACGCCTACTGTACAATTACCAACCAATAAGGTTGCATACATAAGGACCAATGACGGACATTCCCACTCAAGGAGCTTGCTGTGATTGGTTAGGTGCTTCCTGGGCTAGCAATGTGATTGGATGTATTTGGATCCCTGCCCAGGACGAAACTTAACATAGCATTTCAATCAGATGTTTTCATAACACATTATGCATTCAATGGCAGCTTATTGAATACATGCCAATGGGCCATTGGCCTAATCCAACATTGGCTTCTCTTATGTTCTTATGTCCTTTTGAGCCACAGTGCAATAACTATTGTGTGTCTCTGCATGAGTCCCTGCACTTTGCCGAACACAGAGGTGCTCTCAGAGTAAACTGGATATGTGCATCTCCAATTTTAATTAAGAAAAAAAGGTGTGTCCCAGTTATCCGAAGTCTGAGAAGCATTTTAATATTGTGCCCCTGTCCTCCGACTATAAGTTTGGACCTTACCTTCCATTCCAATGTATTTGGGAAAGTGTGCATGCACCCTAAAGCTCCTACCTTGAATCAACTTTTGTTGGTCTTAACGGCACCACTGAGCTCTAAATCTGTTCTACTGCTTGAGACCAACAGGGCTGACCAACTGGATCTAGCCCCTATCCCGGTCATCTTTTCATGAGACGTATATTTTCAGCCTGCAGTGTTTATATCTTCGTAGCGTGCCGCTTTCTGGACTGGTCAGAACCCTGCAAGTTAGTTATCTTTTAACTCCTCCCAGGCTTTCTCCTGAATGCATTTATTCAGCAGATCCAAGCACGGATTTTACACTGGAGGTCGAGTCGCCCGTGTGAGTGACATTTCCACAGCTGACCTCTCTGGAGAAGATAATTTCTGGCTTGGAAAAGGTTGCTGGTAATTGCAGGGCCATTTCCAGGATAATTGCGATTGAGCTGAAAATTCCTTCAGTTGGATTGTTTATGGTCATCAGTCTAATTTAAGATCTGGGAGGCAGGAGGAAGAGTTACACTCGGGCACACGCCCCCGTTTTTTATTTATTTTTTTTAAATCATCTTCTTTAGTTTTCACCTCTGGTGGTTATAGAAACAGTCCTGGGATAACCACAGTCTACAGTGTAGGACAGCAATTGGAAAACTCACATTTTAACATTTTGGGAGAATGTGCTTGAAGATCTGGGGGGGAGGTTGTCTGGAATGAAAAGAGTTTTCGGCTAAATATTAGGAAGAACTTTCTGACAGTTCGAGAGGGTCCCCAACGGAACAGGCTTCCTTGGGAGGTGGTGGGCTCTTTTTCCTTGGAACTTTTTAACCAAAAACTTGGGACCTTTCCGCACTTGGATCTTATCCTGGTTTTATCTGAGTTCAACTCGCGACACAATAGCTTGCGTTCATCCCTGGTTATAACAGCATCTGTTTATCCCAGGACAAGTATGGGGTGAAACTGGGGTGACCTCAATGTAATGTAGAAACAAAAAATACTCCAGGATAAGTACAGGGGTGAACTCGAGTGTAGTGTAGAATGTAAAAATCCCCTGAGATAATTACAGAGGTGAACTCAAGTGTAGTGTTGAATGTAAGTCCGGGGACAGGGTTGAACCAGGATAGAAGAAGAAGAAGAAGAAGAGGTGTCTCAAAGCGGCTTACAAACTCCTTTCCCTCCCCCTCCTCACAACAGACATCCTGTGAGCAGTGTTCCCTCTACGTTGTGGAGTCTTGTGAGCAAAAATTCTACTTTGTGAGCTACCGGCATTCAAGTTGTGAGTGACCGATTTGGCTACTGCATAAATTAGTTTGCTCTGGAGCCCTCCTTCCTGAGCTAAGACAAAAAATCTGTGAGCTGGAGGCTAAAAAAACTGTGAGCTAGCTCACACTAACTCAGCTTAGAGGGAACACTGCCTGTGAGGTCGGTGGGGCGGAGAGAGCTCTGACAGAAACTGCTCTTTTTCAAGAACAGCTCTTATCAGAACTATGGCTTGCCCAAGGTCATCCAGCAGGTTCAAGTGGAGGAGTGGGGAATCAAACCCGGCTCTCCCAGATTAGAGTCCGCGCACTTAACCCCTACACCAAACTGGCTCTCTTTCGTGATATTCTTTCATGATATTCTCCCACTCTCTACAACTACTCTATCCTCAACTAGTCAAAAGATGCAATTGCTGAAGAACCTTGTTGGGTATTACAAGTTGAAAACACTCAGTGTATCTGGGGTTAAATGTTTGTTTGTGTTGCTCACAGGAAGTCACATGTTTTTCATGTAACCAATGTTGTTTTAGGAGTACAAGCCCGGGAAAATTCTCCCTGATCTAGGAGTTTGATTGGGACGAAAGTGTCAATGTGTTTTTGCATTTTATGGCTCCTCTTCCCGTCTTTGTTTGCTGTTCTCAAGAAGAAGAGGAGAGAGAAGCCATAACGCTCTTCTAGTTTTGTCTTTGTAGAGTAAGGATGTAGCCTATTTAGCTCTGTTGTTATTTTCATCCCAATTACCCTTCCCCATGCTAGAATTTAGTAAAAACAAAAAACTTTATATTTTAATCACACATGGACACTCAGTCTGAATTATTTTACTCTGGCTCTGCTGGACTATCTTATCTCTGCTAAATACCATTTTTTTCAATATCTCACTATTAAACCCAACAAACCTCCTAGAAAGTAGGTCCCCCAAGGTTACAGCTAAACTTGCCAAATTAGAGACGGGAGCTCACTCCGTCATGTGGCACACGCAGGTCTCGAACTGCTGAACTACCGACCTTCCACAGCCTGCAGTTCAGCGTCTTAACCACTTGAGCCACCACAGCTCCCCACCTGAATAAAACTTGGTCTTAAAGATGCCACTGGACTGTTTTGGACCGGGGGGCTGGGGGGGGGCTCTGCAACTTACCTGGCTGCTTCTTGCTCTGACTGAGGGCTGCTGGGAGCAGGGGGCGGGGCTTGTTGCATGTGCCCGCCCCCTGGACTCTTTACTGCTGGAGCTCCGCTCCTGTGTGCTCCTGCAGGAAAAGACCCCTGCTCTTGTGTCTGCTCTTTCTTACATGTCCAGGGTAACGCAGATCGCCACTTTGGGGTCAGGAAGGCATTTTCCTCCAGGCCAGATTGGCCCATGGATCATGTAGGTTTGCCCCATTGGACACAGAGCAGGGATCACTGGGGAATCCGGGGGGGGGGGCAAGGTTGTGAATTTCCTGCATTGTGCGGAGGGTCGGACTAGATGACCCTTGATATCCCTTCCAGCTCTACGTTGCTATGTTTAAGTCTGGGAGATTCTCCTGCACGAGCTCCATGAAATGCTCGACTGCACTACGGGGCTGCGTTCCCGAAAGGTTGCCAAACTCCAGGTGGGGCCTGGGGATCTGGAATTACAACTGGTTTCCAGAGAACCGAGATCAGCTCCTTGGAGAAAATCGCTGCTCTGGAGGAGGGTGGGATATAAATCTAATAAATAAATAAACTCTATGGCAGATGAGTAGGGATCTGAACCCTACTTTCTCAGGTCTGGGACCACCACCCCTGGCCCGTAGCTAACATGGGGCCCATGAGGCCCGGCCCCCTAGTGTTTCTTCTGGGCCCCCTCCCTCCTGGGCTGCCCCCAAAGTGCTCCAACTTATCACCTGCACTGTACTTCCATTTAATTAGCTGGCGGCCCCCTCCCAAAGAATTCCCTAGCTACGGGGCTGCACCACCCTAGTCACTGGCTCTTAAATATGCATTGCAAATTGCCCCACTGGAAGACGGCTGCAGCAGGAAGGCTGTATTGTTTTTTTTTTAATCTTCTCCTTCCTCCAAGGAGCTCAGGGGGTTGCACGCGATTCTCCCCCTCCTCATTTCTCACAACAACCCTGTAAGGGAGCTTCAATGCTGCGCCGGAACTTGAACACGGATCTTCCCAAACCTAGTCTGGCACATTAACAAGACAGCTCACAAAAGCTTGTACTGGAACAAATATTGATATTTAAGGGGCCACTGGACTTCTGTTTTATCTTGCAACCACAGGCTAACATGGCTACCCCCTAGAGTTGCAAGCCAGCTGGCAACGGGCAAAATTGGGGGGAGGGGCCTCACCGGGGTATGATGTCATACAGCCTGCCCTCCAAAGCAGCCATTTTTCTCCAGGGCGACTGACCTCTATAGCCTGGGGGATCAGTTGTGATTCCGAGAATCCCCAGGCTTCATGCTGCCAACTCCTCGTTGGAAAATATCTGGAGATTTGGGTGGTGGGGGTGGAGACCAATGAAGGCAGGATTTGGGGAGCAACCACCTGGAGGGTGGCAACCAATGTTCCCTCTAAGCTGAGTTAGTGTGAGCTAGCTCACGTTTTTTTTAGCCTCCGGCTCACAGTTTTTTTTGTCTTAGCTCAGCCAGGATGGCTCCAGAGCAGACTAACTTATGCAGCAGCCAAATCGTTTGCTCACAACTTTAATGCCAGTGGCTCACAGAGTAGAATTTTTGCTCACAAGACTCCACACGGTCCCCCGAGTCTCCACGCGTAGGCTGTTTGCTGGCGATCACACGGCGATGCTGGAGCATGGCAAAGAAGCGGCGCGGCAAGCGTTTCGCGTTTGTGCGCATGCGCAGTTCCGCGGAGCAGCACTGCTCTCAGTTACGTGTTTGTGCGCATGTGCTTACGAAAAACATCTGGTTTGCGACAGGACCTGGATGGGCGTCGGATGCCACGGGATACTAGCGCTCCCGCGATCAGACGCCCGCCTCTGCCCCTGTTTTCTGAATACTAGTGCACTTTCTGTGGTACTTTTTTACTGCGCATCTTCGGCGGGACGCCACGGGTTGGCCACGGGCGCGCTACGCTTCCCAGATGTTGCAGTGTGATCGCGCCTCGAAAATCCGCCTGACATTGGTGCCTTTAGCACAGCAAATCCTCCGTGTGAACGGGGCCAAGGTTTAACTCTGGGTACAAGCAGTAGTCATGTATGGCTGTGAGAAGGCCGAGCGCCAAAAAATAGATTCTTTTGAACTATGGTGCTGGAGAAGACTCTTGAGAGTCCCTTGGACTGCAAGAAGATCAAATCAGTCAATCCTAAAAGAAATCAACCCTGACTGTTCCCTGGAAGGCCAGATAATGAAACTGAAGCTCAAATACTTTGGCCACCAAATGAGAAGGGAGCACTCACTGGAGAAGACCCTGATGCTGGGAAAGATTGAAGGTCAAAGAAGACGGGGACAGCAAAGGATGAGATGGTTAGACAGTGTCATAGATGCAACGAACATGAAGTTGAGCAAGCTTCAGAGGACGGCGGAAGACAGGGGGGCCTGGCGTGATCTGGTCCATGGGGGCACGAAGAGTCGGACTCGACTGTGCGACTGAACAACAAAAACAAGCTTTTGTGTGCGTGCGCACGAATACCTGAAGAAGTGCGCATGCACATGACATCTGATACCCAGAATTGAACTTGGTTGGTCTTCAAGGTGCCCCGCTGGACTCAAATGTCATTCTGTTGCTTCAGAACAACACGGCAACCCACCTGAGCCCAACAAGTGGCATTGGTACATTTGGAAAGGGGATCGAGCAGGAGGGGAGGAAGAGAGGCCTCTGAGAACATCCACTTACTGCCCGGAGGAGGCAGGCCCACAAGCCGTTAACCTCTGACTGACAGCCCGCAACATTCCCCCACACTCGAAAGAAACCAGGTGGTGTCACTTGAGAGAAAAATTGCCATCCTACACCAGGAGGGGGGGGGGAAGGGAAAACATGCAGAGTGGGAGAAACTGAGAAGGCCGGGGCAGTTAACCCCTGCAGACGGTCGAAACTCTGCCCCTCGCCTTCTCACTCTTTAGACCCAGCGTCTCCTGAAGGGCCCCGATTCAGAAACGGGCCCATAAATCTCCCCGAATCCCCTCTTAAAAGTGCCAGACGAAAAAGGCCCTCTTTCGGGCAGGCAAACCGGCTGTTTAGTCTCTGGTAACCTCCCTGTGTCCTGAGGCCATCGGCTTGGTAAATAAATACCCTCGCAAAAAGGGGGACGTTAAAAAGCAGGGGGAAAGCATCCTCCAAAGAGCCAGGCGAGCAGGATGTTTTGGCAGCCCAGGAAAGGGTCCCTTGTCCCTCAGGACCGATGTTTTCATTATTCTGGCAGCGTGGGAGACACATTCCCATGCCACAGGGGTAACAGGAGAAGCCGGGGGTGGCGGGTGGGGTTGGCGGAACCCATGATGTTTCCTGAGGGCTGACATTTGGGTAAGGAAGATCTCGGGCGAGGAAGATCTGCAACATGCAGTGTTGATAGCTTGGCCAACTCCGGGTTGGAGATTTTGAGGATGGAGGGCAGGGATTGGGGAGGGACCTTGGCAAGGTGTAATGCCAGCCTCCAGGTGGGAGCCAAAAATGAGAGATCACGGGAGGAGGTGGAATACCCAAAAACAATAATCTATCATCTAGCGTGTGAGCGATCACGGAAGAAAATTTTCTAGCGTGTGAGCGGTCATAGCAGGACATTGGCTGATTTCGCACTAGAGCTGCCTCGCGGTCGCGCCGCCGTCTGCCCCGACACTATTGGTCAATTTCACACCCGAAGCTGCGGGGCTGCGTTTTGACTCGCGGCTTCGCCCGATTTCCCCCGCAGTTTCGTGATCCTGTTTGATTCCCCACGCCTCCACTTGCACCTGGCTGGATGACCTTGGACAAGCCATAGTTCTGTCAGAGCTGTTCTTGAAAAAGAGCCGTTTCTGTCAAGAGCTCTCTCAGCCCCACCTACCTCACAGGGGTGTCTGTTGTGGGGAGGGGAAGGGAAAGGCGTTTGTAAACCACTCTGAGACTCCTTCGGGTAGTGAAGGGCGGGGTATAAATCCAATCTCATCCTCCTCCTCTTCTTCCTCCTCTTCTTCCTCTTCTTCTTCTTCTTCTTCTTCTTCTTCTTCTTCTTCTTCTTCTTCTTCTTCTTCTTCTTCTTCTTCTTCTTTCTTCTTCTTCTTCTAGAGAAAGGCAGAAAATAAAAACCAGCTCTTCTCCTCCTCCTCCTCCTCCTCCCTCTCCCCCTCCTCCTCCTCCTCTACCATTACTACAGAAGAACTATAGGAGACAACCCAATAAATTTCATCAAGCCTAGGTCCACCTTGTCTAGCATCCTTTTTAAGAATCCCAGCCACCAATGGGTGTCGGTTAGCCCTCCAAACATGTTACCTTCTACCCACCTTGGCCTATGATTAAATTATTCTGTATGGACCCAGATAGCAGTCTTTTCCTACTCTTGACGGAACTGTTGGAATGAGCGACTCGGCATGCCTGCATATTGGCGGGTGCTGCGTCCCTCTAAGGGTGTACAGGTGATATGGGATACCTCTCTTTGTCTTAACCTGGGAGTTGCCCTCTGACCCCTTCTCTCTCTCTC
>NW_015160850.1:243174-285036 GCF_001447785.1 Gekko japonicus | reverse complement strand
TCTCTCTCTCTCTCTCTCTCTCTCTCTCTCTCTCTCTCATTGTCCTCTCTCTCTGCCTTCACATGGCCTTCCATGGTGGCACATGGCTCTGCCGGTCTCTCTTGCAGAAAGACCTGTAAAGGCAATGCCCTCATACTCCCACACATATGATGCTGGATTAGCTGGCCATTTGTGATAAGGAAAGTACTCTTTCGACTCTCTCCCTTCGACTGAATGTGAAGTGGATCTTCTTGGAATAAATGTGAGTTTACCTTTTTTTCAGGGGTCATTTCCTGCGGGAGCGCACAGGAGCGGAGCTCCGGCAGTAAGGAGCCCAGGGGGCGGGCACGTGCAACAAGCCCCGCCCCCTGCTCCCAGCAGCCCTCAGTCGGGCCACGAGGAGCAAGAAGCAGCCAGGTAAGTTGCAGAGCCCCCCCCCGGCCCGCCTTCAGGTACAAGCTCTCCCTCCTCTGCGAGGACAGATCTGCATGTCCCCCCCCCAATAGCGAGCAATCCAAAACAGTCCAGTGGAGCCTGAGCGGTGGGTGTTGCCTTCTGACACACTTCCCATGATGTCAGAGGGGTGTGGCACATGCAAATAAGTTATGCTAATGAGTTATGCTAATGAGCACCTGCACCTCTTTTTCTACTAAATGACCCCTGCCTGTTTTGCAATATACTTCTTGGGAGATTTATTTACTGCCCTTGGGATCACGCTTCTATGACCGGGCAAAACTCTGCTAGATTAGCCAAATATCCCAATAGGAACACGGTACATGTAATGTACAGTATATATAATGGAATATAAGCTCAAAGGTGATATCTACAAAAGTGAGTCAACTGATTCTTTTCCCACTTCAGAGGCGGTGTGTCAAGATTGTCCATTGAGGCTTCTTTTATTGAATATGAAGCTGCCTTGTACTGAATCAGGTCCTCGGTACGTATTGCCAACTCAGACTGGCAGCAGCTCTCCAGGGTCTCAGGCGGAGGTCTTTCCCATCACCCCCTACCTGATCCTTTCAACTGGAGATGCTAGGAAGTAAATTTGAGACTGGTTTGGTATAGTGGTTAAGTGCGCGGACTCTAATCTGGGAGAACCGGGTTTGGTGCCCCACTCCTCCACATGCACCTGCTGGATGACCTTGGGCAAGCCATAGTTCTGTCATAGGTGTTCTTGAAAAGGGCAGTTTCTGTCAGAGCTCTCTCAGTCCCACCTTCCTCACAGGGTGTCTGTTGTGGGGAGGGGAAGGGAAAGGAGTTCGTAAGCCGCTCTGAGACTCCCTCGGGTAGTGAAGGGCGGGATATAAATCCAATTTCTTCTCTTCTTCTTCTAATCTGAGAGGACCAGGTTTGATTCCCTACGCCTCCACTTGCAGCTGCTGGATGACTTTGGTCAAGCCCTAGTTCTGATAAGAGCTGTCCTTGAAAAAGAGCAGTTTCTGTCAGAGCTCTCTCAGCCCCACAGGGCGTCTGTTGTGGGGAGGGAAAGGGGAAGGAGTTTGTAAGTCACTCTGAGACTCTGAGTGAAGGGCGGGGTATAAATCCAATCCCCTCCTCCTCCTCCTCTTCTTCTCCTTCTCGTTCTCCTTCTTCTTCTTGTCAAGCAGATGCTCTGCCACTGACCTGCAGCCTCTTCCTTGTGTTCTGTCCTCACAGCTGGTTAGCCACTGTGTGAGACAGGATGCTGGACTCGATGGACCCCTTGCCTGATCCAGCAGGGCTCTTCTTGTGTTCTTATGAAGGCCTTGGCCTCTGTGCCCTGTTGTTGGCCCTCCAGAGGAACTGGCTGGCCACTGTGTGAGACAGGATGGTGGACTAGATGGACCCCTGGCCTGATCCAGCAGGGCTCTTCTTGTGTTCTTATGAAGGCCTTGGCCTCTGTGCCCTGTTGTTGGCCCTCCAGAGGAACTGGCTGGCCACTGTGTGAGACAGGATGGTGGACTAGATGGACCCCTGGCCTGATCCAGCAGGGCTCTTCTTGTGTTCTTGTGAAGGCCTCGGCCTCTCTGCCCTACTGTTGGCCCTCCAGAGGAACTGGTTGACCACTGTGTGAGGCAGAATGTTGGACTAGATGGACCTCTGGTCTGATCCAACAGGGCACCCTTCTTAATCTTAACAGGGCTCTTTTTTAATAGGAACTCCTTTGCATATTAGGCGACACACCCCTAATGTAGCCAATCCTCCTAGAGCTTACAGTAGCCCCTATAAGAAGAGTTCTGTAAGCTCTTGGAGGATTGGCTACATTAGGGGTGTGTCGCCTAATATGCAAAGGGTTCCTGCTACAAAAAGAGCCCTTCTCTTAGATAAGGGGAGGGACTGTGGCCCAGTGGCAGACCACCTGTGCAGCATGTAGAAGTCCCCAGTTTCAATCCCCGGCATCTCCAGTTGAAAGAACTGAGTATTAGTTGATATTAAATTCCTCCACCGGAAGCCTTGGAGAGCCACTGCCAGTCTGAGTACACAATACCCACCTTAGGGACCAAAGGTCTGATTCAGTATAAGGCAGTTTTATGTACACAAGATCCATCCAACTGTGTTTGTTGTTGTTGTTCAGTCGCACAGTCGAGTCCGACTCTTCGCGACCCCCTGGACCAGATCACGCCAGGCCCTCCTGTCTTCCGCCGTCCTCTGACGTTGGCTCAATTTCATGTTCGTTGCATCGATGACACTGTCTAACCATCTCGCCCTTTGCCGTCCCCGTCTTCTTTGACCTTCAATCTTTCCCAGCATCAGGGTCCTTCTCTCTCTCCCCCCACCCCCTCCAGTTTCTGGAGTGCCTTCGATCCTCCCTCCCTCAGAGAGCTGCCCCCATCTGCTTATTCTAGGGCCTTAGCAAAACCCAGCCTGTGTTGCCCCCCCCCCCATGACTCCCGGGGGAGAGGTAATTAAGTGACAAAACTATTAGGGAATCCATTATTGCTCTTCCCCTCACCGATTCGCAGCCTCCGTTTCTCCGGCTGGAGCCATCAGCCGGGCAGCACCTGCGAAGGATCACGTTGAGAGGCGGCTAATGTTCTAATTACCCGGGACCCAAAAATGTTCCCTGTAAACAAACCAGGACGGTATTTATAATCCATCAGTTTTATAGACCTCCTGATGGTGATGGTATCTGCAGAGTTTATACTGGGAGACCTCAAAGTGTCCTGGAACAGCAGCTGTAGGTTTAGGGCTGGTGGGTCAGGAAATCGTGCTAATTTAACTTTAAGTAGACGGGGGATAACAGACAGGGTTGCCAATCCCCAGGGGGCGGCTGGAGAGCTCCCGCTATCGCAACTGATTGCCAGGCGACAGAGACCAGTTCCCCCTGGAGGAAATGGCCGCCTTCGATGGTGGATTCTGTGGCATTGTACTCTGCTAAGAGCCCTCCTCTCCCCAAACCGAGAGCCAGTTTGGTGTGGTGGTTAGGAGCGCGGACTCGAATCTGGGAGGGCCGGGTTGGATTCCCCCACTCCTCGATATGCAGCTGCTGGTGTGACCTTGGGTCAGTTATAAGTAGTTCCAGAGCTGTTCTCTCAGGAGCAATTCTTGAAAGAGCTCTCTCGGTCCCACCTACCTCACAGGGTGTCTGTCGTGGGGAGGGGAAGGGGAAGGAGTTTGTGAGCTGCTCTGAGACTCCTTCAGGTAGTGAAGGGTGGGGTATAAATCCAATCTCCTCCTCCTCCTCCTCCTCCTCCTCCTCCTCCTTCTTTATTTATTTATTTATTTATATTTACATCTATACCCCGCCCACCCTGTAAACAGGATCTGGGCGGCTTACAGAAGACGGCCAACAGGCTGATACAAATAAAACAATTAAAAATATTAAAATCCCTTAAAAACAGTACTAACAATAAAGTGCTCGCTACATCAGAGTAGCTGTGGTGGCTCAAGTGGTTAAGACGCTGAACTGCAGGCAGCGGAAGGTCGGTAGTGCAGCAGTTCGAGACCCAAGTGTGCCGCATGACGGAGTGAGCTCCCGTCTCTCGTTCCAGCTCCTGCCAACCTAGCAGTTCGAAAACAAGAAATTGCAAGAAGATCAATAGGTACCACTTCAGTGGGAAGGTAACAGCGTTCCGTGCGCCTTGGTGTTTAGTCATGCCGGCCACATGACCACGGAAACGTCTTCGGACAGCGCTGGCTCTTCGGCTTTGAAACGGAGATGAGCACCACAACCCTCGAGTCGGATTCGACTGGCTTTCGAGCAAGGGAACCTTTACCTTTACTTTTTACATCAGAGTAACCTTAAGATGAATGGTTTGTTTCAGCATTCCTTCTGTCTTCGGGTCTTAAAATCAGTCCCACCGTCCAGATGTTCGCCGATGAGGCTCAGAGTGGGCCAGTCCGATATTCCGGATTGATGGTAACTGTGGTGGCGCTCCTATTTGAAAGCCTGGCGGAAGAGCTCCGTCTTGCAGGCCCTGCGGAACTGTGAGAGGTCCCGCAGGGCCCTGATCTCATCCGGGAGCTCCTTCTTCTTCTTCTTCTTCTTCTTCTTCTTCTTCTTCTTCTTCTTCTTCTTCTTCTTCTTCTTCCTGCTCCTCCTAAGGCTCCCCCCTCCCCCCAACGGCCTGGTTTTTCATGGTATTTTCTTTTTTTTCTAAAATAAAACCAAAAGAAGTCTCAGTAACAAACAAACAACCTTTATTGGCTTAACAACCGAGTTATAACAGGGAGGAAACAGTCTGATATGTTGCTCGCTTCCTAGCTGCAAGGTACACAAATTTGGCCACAGTTTTAATCACATATTTGGTTCCAAGTAGATCATTAAAAAACTAATTTTGCATTCATCAGATTTCCCTGCTTGCTCTCTCAACAAGGGATCAGTAAGTGTGGAACGTATCGCAAGATAATAAGTACAGTGCAAAAAAACATGTTCAAGGCTCTCTATGTCCCGCCGATTACCTGTTAGCATATGGCAGGGGTCATTTTGTAGAAAAAGAGGTGCAGGAGCTCATTAGCATAACTCATGTCCATATGCCACACCCCCTGACATCACCGGAACTGTGTCAGAAGGCAACACCCACCGCTCAGGCTCCACTGGACTGTTTTGGATTGCTAGCTATTGGGGGGGGGGGACGTGCAGATCTGCCCTCACAGAGGAAAGAGAGCTTGTACCTGAAAGTGGGACTCTGCTACTTGCCTGGCTGCTTCTTGCTCCTCGTGGCCCGACTGAGGGCTGCTGGGAGCAGGGGGCGGGGCTTGTTGCATGTGCCCGCCCCCTGGGCTCCTTACTGTCGGAGCTCCGCTCCTGTGCGCTCCCGCAGGAAATGACCCCTGGCATATGGTAGTTTATGAAATCTCCCGTAGGGAACCGCAGAGGGTAACACATTGAAACGGGCTCATGAATAAGCTCTGCGATAGTGCGGGGCTGTTAAACAGGTTAAATACTCTGCCGTATACCCCTAGGGTAAAATCCCCAAGCCGAAGGGTGAGCATCTACTTTTAGCAAGGCTCCTAAGATCCTGCATTTCGATTTCAAGGAGTCTTTGTTTGATCTGTGCAAAGGCTGAACTTTCGGTAAGGGAGGATAAGTCGTCGATACTGATCCCGATTGACTCAATGTTCTTTTCTATGTGGTTTAACCACATGGAAGACTGAGACTCCGTCAGCATGTGAACAATAAAGCTTATTTTTCTTAAAATGTAGATGTATTTTTCTTTAAAGCATTATTCTTAAAATGTAGATGTGGCCAAAAGAATCACTGAAGTAAAGCAGTGGAGCAATTTTGAGGAGGCTCGTCTGGGGCAGAAGACCTGGAGTCGTTTTGAGTGAGTTTTGGACACTTCTGTGAAGTTTCTGAAGCTGTATTTGAAGATGTGGGTGTGGGGTAGGTTTGCCAGTGCCAGGTTGAGAAATCCCTGCTGATTTGGGGGGGGGGGGGAGCCTAAGGAGGGGGGTATGGGGATGGCATATAATGTAATAGAGCCCACCTTCCAAAGCGGCTGTTTTCTCCGGGGGAACTGCTCTCTCACTTGGAGATCAGTTGTAATCCCAGGAGATCTCCAGCCACCACCTGGACGTTGGCATCCCAAGTTGGGCCCCTGGCAGCTGCCCAGCCTCAGGGAATGCTGAGGATCCTGGCTCAAATCATCCCTCTGCCATGGAAATTAGCTGGGTGACTTCGGCCGGTCAGTCTTTCAGGCTCACCCACCCCACAGGGTTATTGTGAGGATAAAATGGAGGCGGGGAGAGCCAGGTATGCTATCCTTGGAAGAAGGCCAAGATTTTTTTTTAAAAAGAATCTACTAAACAGACTGAAGAAGTGAGCCGCTCACAGGTACAAGCTCTCCCTCCTCTGTGAGGACAGATCTGCACGTCCCCCCCGCCAATAGCTAGCAATCCAAAACAGTCCAGTGGAGCCTGAGTGGTGGGTGTTGCCTTCTGACACACTTCCGGTGATGTCAGGGGGTGTGGCATATGCAAATAAGTTATGCTCATGAGTTGTGCTAATGAGCTCCTGCACCTCTTTTTCCTACGAAATGATTCCTGGCCGTGACTCATGAAAGCTCCTCCCCTGCCACGAATTGTGTTCGTGTTTAAAGTTCTACTGGACTCTTGCTCTTTTCTACTGCTACAGACAGACCAACACGGCCACCCATCTTGACAAACAGGCTGGTAGATGGGTCTATTGGCTTTTATTTTTACTTTGCTGAATTTTGGGGGGGGGGGGCAATGGCTCGATAGCAGAGCCTCTGCTTGACATGCAGGAGGTCCCAGGTTCAATCCCCGGCATCTCCAGTTGAGAAGATCTGGCAGTAGGTGATGGGAAAGACCTCTCTGCCTGAGACCCTGGAGAGCCACTGCCGGTCAGAATAGACCAGGGGTGTCAAACATGTGGCCTGGGGCCGGATCAGGCCCCTGGAGGGCTTCTATGAGGCCCGCAGTGGAACTGGCTGTCTCCTGCTTCTTCTTCCAGTTCTGCTGCTATTGCTGCATCATTGTAGGTTTGCAGCTTTACAGATACACACCTGAACAGCATACTCAAGATTGCAACAGCACAAACATTTTGATGCGATAATTCAGAGCGAGAGGTGTCAGTCATCAGACACTGTTAAATCAACAAAATATTGCAAGTGTGCGAATGAAAGATAGCAGAAAATAGAGAATGAATAAGAATAACAATTAAAGGATAAGTTACCTGTCGATGTAAATAAGGTAAAAGGGAGAGTCGAAGAAAACTTAAGAATTGGGCTGGAGGTTGGAGCACTGTGGGAAGCCAAGAAGGGGGGGGGAAGGGAGGAGGGAAGGATATATAACTGTATAAGGTTTGATATATGTATGGACTTTTTGTTTCTTTAATATATCCTAATAAATTGTGTTTAAATAAAACCAAAATATTGCAAGCGTGCTGATGTTTTAAGCATGGTTTTCTTTTAAGTAAAAAAAACCCTTTTGTGTTCGTGTCCTTTATAAAGTTTATATCTCCGCTACCTGGCATTACATTTTATGACACACGTGGCCCGGCCCAGCAAGGTCTCATTTATGTCAGATCTGGCCCTCATTACAAATGAGTTCGACACCCCTGTAGTAGACAATACTGACCCTGATGGACCGAAGGGTCTGGTTCAGTATAAGGCAGCTTCACATGTGTTCGTGTGTGACACTTTTAACGGTGCAGACCTTTTTGCTGTTTTTCTGGTGTGGGCGTTGTTCTGGCTCTGCCACTCTTTGTGCTTTGAGTTTAGTTTTGTACTGTAGCGATGCACCAAGGGTCTGATTCAGCGTCAGGTCGCTTCAGCTTCCTGGGTGAAGGCACAAGTCACTGAAGTGCGGGTCATTATTACATTATATGTTTTTGGTTCCCAGAGAGCAAAAAGCACCCCACCACATACAGTGTGAATCTGCCCTTAGGTAAAGTAAGCAGCCCCGTAGCTAGGGAATTTTGGGGGAGGGGGTCTTCGGGGGGGGCTGCCAGCTAATTAAATGAAAGAACAGTGCAGATGGTAAGTTGGAGCACTTTGGGGGCAGCCCAAGAGGGTTAGGCCCAGAAAAAACATTAGGGGGCCAGGCCCCGTGGGCCCCATGTTAGTTACGGGCCACGGTAAAGGTTTCCCTTGCTCGAAAGCCAGTCGAATCCGACTCTAGGGGGTGGTGCTCATCTCCACTTCCAAGCCGAAGTGCCAGAGCTGTCCGAAGACTCAAGGAAGCTCTTCCCCTGCCACTAATTTTGTTAGTCTTTAAGGTGCTACTGGACTCTGAAGAAGTGAGCAATGACTCACGAAAGCTCCCACCCTGCCACTACTTTTGTTAGTCTTTAAGGTGCTACTGGACTCTGAAGAAGTGAGCAGTGACTCACGAAAGCTCTTCCCCTGCCACTAATTTTGTTAGTCTTTAAGGTGCTGCAGTGGCTCAAGTGGTTAAGACGCTGAACTGCAGGCTGTGGAAGGTCAGTAGTTCAGCAGTTCGAGACCCGAGTGTGCCGCATGATGGCGTGAGCTCCCAACTCTAGTTCCAGTTCCTGCCAACCTAGCAGTTCGAAAGCAAGAAATTGCAAGTAGATAAATAGGTACCACTTCGGTGGGAAGGTACGAAAGCTCATCCTTTGCCACTAATTTTGTTAGTCCTTAAGATGCTACTGGACTCTGAAGAAGTGAGCAGTGACTCACGAAAGCTCATCCTTTGCCACTAATTTTGTTAGTCCTTAAGATGCTACTGGACTCTGAAGAAGTGAGCAGTGACTCACGAAAGCTCATCCTTTGCCACTAATTTTGTTAGTCCTTAAGATGCTACTGGACTCTGAAGAAGTGAGCATTGACTCATAAAAGCTCCTGCCTTGCCCAGGCCCGTAGCCAGGATTTTGTGGCTTGTGGGACACATTTTTTTCTGGTGGGGCTGAAGTTCTCAGTGCACGAAGAAAAGCCATTGAGCCAATAGAAAGCTGTTACCAGGATAGATCTCTAAACTGCAAGTCCTCAACCCCTTTAGATGACAGTTCTCAGCTGCTGCAAGTTAATCACTTCTGCCAACCACCAGTCTGATAACAAGCCGGCAGGTGGGGGGGATGACTTCTAGAGTCAAGAAAGTTAACATTTAGGCAGAAAAACTCTCTTAAAGGAGACCCGTTTCTTGACACAGAGTTAGACGGGATCCTAGAGGTCACCCACTCCAACCCCCTTGCTCAGTGCAGGAATTAGCCAACTACAGCACCCCACTCTGCTTAAAGGAGCGCATGCCTTTAAAAAACTGTTTAAAAATGATTGAAAAAAAGCATTTACAGGAGAAATTCTTGTGAGGCTGAGCCTTTAAGAAACGGGGTGGAGCCCCCCAAAGCCTGACCATGCCACAAATTTTGTTAGTCTTTAAGGTGCTACTCGATTCTTGCTCTGTTCACCATACCTGGTCCTGTAAAAGCTCTCAGCTTTCCCATGCCGTCTCTTTGCGTTTGAATTTTTTTTAACCCTTCATTTTACAACTCTCCTGAAGGCTTAAGTATCTTAATTTGCTTCGTTTTACTGCTTCTCAAGCTGGGACAGGTCCGCCGGCTCGGGGAAAGGGACCGGCCGGGCCAAGACAAACCGTGACGAGAACACTTAATGAAAAATGTGAATCTTGCTTCTCAACCTGTTGCGGCCAATCTGGAGCCCTTCGAAAGTTGGCTTTTCTTTCCAGCGCAGCCCTCGTCCCGGGGCAAGAAGGTCCCACGGCCGTCTTCCTGGCTGCCTTCTGACGCTGTTGGGGCCAGCCTCAGAACAAGCCACCACCAGGGTCTTCTCACCTCATCAGGACCTCCGCGGAGCAAACCAAACACGGCGACGAAGAGCCCTCAAGCGAACCGGGATTCGTTTTTCGCTCAAACTAATATTGTTCTTTCACAGTCGGCTGTTCGCACCGAGCAATTAATGGACCACGAAAGAGCGGAAACTGAAGTTGCGGTTCCCGAGTCTCTGGGGTTTGTCCTGAGTCAACATCAGACGGTGGTCTTTCCCGACAGCTCTTTGGAAAGGATTCCTCTCCACCTTCAATGAGGGCCCTAGGACTGGGTGGGGGGTTTATAGGTAAGGTTGCCAACTTGAGTTGGGAAATTCCTGGAGATTTGGGGACTGGAGCCTGGGGAGGGCGGGGTTTGGAGAGGGGAGGGGCCTCGGTGGTGTATAATGCCAGAAGCCATCTTTCAAAGCAGCCATTCTTTGTGTTAGTTCCAGGAGGCTTCCAGTCACCAACTGGAGACTGGCAGTCCTATTGATATGTCATCTATCAATTGACATCCGGGACTACGGAGCGCTCCCAATCCATCAAACTTTCCCCGGTCATACAGAGGAACTGGTTGGCCACTGTGTGAGACAGGATGCTGGACTGGATGGACCACTGGTCTGATCCAGCAGGGCTCTTCTGATGTTTATGAAGGCCTCGGTCTCCATGCCCTTTGGTTGGCCTTGTAGAGGAACTGGTTGGCCACTGTGAGAGACAGGAGGCTGGACTGGATGGACCCCTGGTCTGATCCAGCAGGGCTCTTCTGATGTTCTAATGAAGGCCTCGGCCTCTGTGCCCTGTTGTTGGCCCTCCAGGGGAACTGGCTGGCCACTGTGTGAGACAGGATGCTGGACTAGATAAACCCTCGCTGGTCTGATCCAGCAGGACTCTTCTGATGTATTTATGAAGGCCTCGGCCTCTGTGCCCCGTTGTTGGCCCTCCAGAGGAACTGGTTGGCCACTGTGTGAGTCAGGATGCTGGACTAGATGGACCCCTGGCTCTGATCCAGCAGGGCTCTTCTTATGGAACAATATAGCAGAAAATTAAAATGATTTGGGAGAGTGGAAGTGCAAGGAGGGGAGGGGGTCCTAGGTTGCCAACTCAAGGGTGGGGAATTCCTGGATATTTGGGTGGCGGAGCCTGGTGATTTGGGGTAGGACCTCAGCAGGGTACAATGCTGTATAGCCCACCCTCCAAAGTAGGACCTCAGCAGGGTACAATGCTGTATAGCCCACCCTCCAAAGTAGCTATTTTCTCCCGGTTAACTGATCTTTGTCACCTAAAAATAATTTGTAATTTCAGGAATCTGGCAATCCTAGTTCACTTTCCACTGATTCTTCCGTCTTTCCACAACACCTCCACCCCCTGTGCCTCACATTAAGCTTACTTCTCTCTCCCCCCCCATTCTCACCTTTTTGGGGAGATGGGTGGGTGTATCAGGAAAGGTAAGGCAGGAAAAGCATTGAAAGCCAGGAGGCAATATCAGGGGAAGGTCTCTCTGCCCTGTTGTTGGCCCTCCAGAGGAACTGGTCGGCCACTGTGTGATACAGGATGCTGGACTAGATGGACGTTCACTGGTCTGACTCAGCAGGGCTCTTCTGATGTTTTTATGAAGGCCTTGGCCTCTGTGCCCTTTTGTTGGCCCTCCAGAGGAACTGGTTGGCCACTGTATAAGACAGGATGCTGGACCAGATGGACCCCTGGTCTGATCCAGCAGGGCTCTTCTGATGTTCTTATGAAGGCCTCGGCCTCTCTGCCCTGTTGCTGGCCCTCCAGAGGAACTGGTTGGCCACTGTGTGAGACAGGATGCTGGACTAGATGGACCCCTGGTCTGATCCAGCAGGGCTCTTCTGATGTTCTTATGAAGGCCTCGGCCTCTGTGCCCTGTTGTTGGCCATCCAGAGGAACTGGCTGGGCACTGTGTGAGACAGGATGCTGGACTAGATGGACCCTCCTTGGTCTGATCCAGCAGGGCTCTTCTGATGTTCTTATGAAGGCCTCGGCCTCTATGCCCCGTTGTTGGCCCTCCAGAGGAACTGGTTGGGGCCACTGTGTGAGACAGGATACTGGACTAGATGGACCCCTGGTCTGATCCAGCATGGCTCTTCTGATGTTCTTATGTTCTTCATCCAGTTCATATCCAGGTTGCTGTCAAAGGGAAAGAAAGAAGCATAATCTTAAGAGTACTTTCCCCATCACAAATGGCCAGCTAACCCAGCATCATGTGTGTGGGAGTATGAGGGCATTGCCTCTACAGGAGAGACTGTGCAGAGACATCTGTCTCAATGGAAGGCCATGTGAAACAAGACACAGGACGGAGAGAGGAGGGGGTCAGAGGGCAGCTCCCAGGTGAAGACAAAGAGAGGCGTCCGATTCAAGGAGATAATACTGATCCACCCTTGTAGCACCCCTCAAGGTCCAGGCATGCTGAGCTGCTCATTCCAACAGTATCCTGACCCACATCCAAGGAATTTTAGCAAACCTGAAGCTGTGCCGTTATTGGCAATTGCTGTGAACTATGCCCATGGGCCACCCAGAGAGGAGCTGTGTGGGACGGCCGGTGCTAATAAGAGGCAGATGATACCCACAGCGTAGTCTGGCAACATGCACGGGTTTCCCAGCGGCTTCCAGGTATGGGAGCGCGGATGATCCTCTTGAGATACTTGCCAGCCTCCTCGGAAATTTTCCCTCCCCGGTTTCTTTGGCTGTTCTCCTTCCAGATTTGTCTCGACCTCGTTGCTTTCAGTACAGGTTCCGCAGGGAACTTTTGCGGGGGGGGGGGGTTTCCTCCGAAGAAGCAATCTCTAGGGATGACAAACTCCCGGTGGGGCCTGGGGATCCTCCGGAATTACAGCTCATTTCCAGGTTACAGAAGTCAGTTGCCCTGAGGGAAACGGATGCTTTGGAGGGTGGGCTTTATTGGGATTGTACCCTGCTCAAGCCCTACCCCTCCCAAACCGCTGCCTTCCCACCCTCAAATCCTCTAGGTATTGACCAGCCCAGAGTTGGAAACAAGGTGTAATGTATCCAGTCCAGACCGCGTGGCCGGCTTGGGCTCCACGCGGTCAGGCACAAACATCAAGCTTCGCTCCAAGAGACAATGGCCTATGCGGATCCTAGCCCGCTAGGGGGCTAGGTTCCCGGCTGAGAGCCTATGGGACTCTCGGCCACTGTAAATAACCTATTGGGAAGTGGGGGGAGGTGTTTTGGGTGGCGGTTTCTCGGGGAATATAAACCGGCCTGCGAGCCGGCCAAAGTCGTCTTGTTGTTCCTGATCGAATAAAGTACGCTTTGCTGAAATCACTCTCCGTCTGCGTACTTTTCACAAGGGATGCCAGACTCCAGGTGGGACCTGGGGATCACCTGAAATTAAAGCTCTTCTCCAGACCAGAGCTCAGTTTCCCCTGGAGAAATTTGTTATGAGGGGCAGTGTGACTCAGTGGCAGAGCATCTGCTTGGCACGCAGAAGGTCCCAGGTTCAATCCCCGGCATCTCCAGTTAAAAGATCTGGCAATAGGTGATGGGAAAGGCCTCAGCCTGAGACCCTGGAGAGCCGCTGCCAGTCTGAGTAGACAATACCGACTTTGATGGACCAAGGGTCTGATTCAGTAGAAGGCAGTTTCGTGTGTTCATGTGATGCTTCGGAAGGTGGACTCTGTGGCATTGTACCCCACTGAGGTACAATCCCCACGCTCAACCCCCAAATCTCCAGGAGTTTCCCAACTTGGAGCTGGTAACCCTCCCCCCATCTCCCCCCATCCCAGGCCAGTAGCAACCCTAGCGAGCTCTGACTCAGGAACGCGCACTCCAGAGCAATGTTCCCTCTAATCTGTGGAGTCCTGTGAGCAAAAATTCTACTTTGTGAGCTCCTGGCATTACAGCCATGAGCGAGCGATTTGAGGTGGAGATCCGGGCCCTGCGGGACCTTATGCAGTTCCGCAGGGCCTGTAAGATGGAGCTGTCCCTCCAGGCCTTTGAGTAGGAGCTGCCGCCCCACTATACCATCACCGTCATGGTACCTTAAAGGATGCACGGACGAGGCCCTGAGGAAGAACCTGGGAATGAATAGAAGACCGGATAAGTCTCCGTGTGGACATGATGTCATAGGACACCTGGAACTGAGCTGATCCATCTTGTTACGAAATTAATAACTGATTGAGCACCGTTGTTTTTAATAATGTTGGATGTTTTTACTATGTATTATATGTTTTAATTATGGCATGGTTTTACCTTGCCCTTGTGAGCCGCCCTGAGCAGGTGGGCGGGATACAAATATAATAAATAAATAAATAAATAAATAAATAAATAAATAAAAATCAGTTTGCTCTGGAGCCCTCCTTCCTGAGCGAAGACAAAAATCTGTGAGCCGGAGGCTAAAAAACTGTGAAGCCAGCTCACACTAAGTCAGCTTAGGGGGAACACTGCTCCAGAGTGAGCGTTAGTTTTTTAAGGTGCTCCCTCTCAAGAAGACTTGCCCCAAGCTGGCGGCTTCCGAAGCGTCGCCAGGGATGGAACGGGTAGTTGTGTGAATCCGCCCGGAGACACACTTTCATGTCCCGAGAAAGCACCAGGCCTGAAGGTTTCGTTTGCTTCGTCCTTTTACAAGCCTTTGATGCCGTGCAACCCAAGAAGTGCCATTTCCTTCCTGCTCTCATGAAACCAATAATTTTTTCCCCTCCCCCTCCGGTTTTAAAAGGGGGCTGGCGAGCAGATACGTCAAGACAGCTATAATTGACGCCCGGGACACTTGAATCTCCATTTCAAAGGCAATCCCTCTGGAGGGCTCTTATCTCCAGTTTGAAGTCCTTGTAGTCCTCCATCCTCGTCCCCCCCAAAAAACATCAGACGCTACGGAACTTGCCTACCTGCTTGCTTTTAAGATCTACCGAGCGCCCCAGGTTTCGATGCACCAACCTTTGGGGCCTGCAGTGGCCAGCAATGCAAAACCCATTCTGGTCCAGCAACACTGTAGAGAGTGGGTTGCCAAGCTGCAAGTAGGGCTGGCAATCTCTTGGAATTACAAGCGAACTCCAGACGACAGAGATCAGTTTAAAAAGGTAAAGGTCTCCCTTGCTCGAAAGCCAGTCGAGTCCGACTCTAGGGTTGCGGTGCTCCTCTCCGTTTCAAAGCCGAAGAGCCAGCGCTGTCCGAAGACGTTTCCGTGGTCATGTGGCCGGCATGACTAAACACCAAGGCGCACAGAACGCTGTTCCCTTCCCACTGAAGTCTACTTTGCAGTTTATCTACTTGCAATTTCTTGCTTTCGAACTGCTAGGTTGGCAGGAGCTGGAACTAGAGATGGGAGCTCACTCCGTCATGCAGCACACTCGGGTCTCGAACTGCTGAACGACCGACCTTCCACAGCCTGCAGTTCAGCGTCTTAACCACTTGAGCCACCGCAGTTACCCTGGAGAAAATGGCTGCTTGGGTGGGTAGGCTCTATGGCATTGGGCACCTTACTGAGGTCCCTTCCATTGGCTGGAGTGAGTGACTCGGCATGTCTGGACATTAGGGGGCGCCACGTCACTCTAAGGGTGGATAGCTGTTATCTCCTTGAATGGGATGCCTCTCTTTGTCTGAACTGGGGAGCTGCCCTCTGACCCCTCCTCTCTGTCCCTTTGTCCTCTCCCTCTCTGCACATGGCCTTTCATGGAGACACATGTCTCTACATGTCTCTCTGGTACAGACAATGCCCTCATATTCCCACTTGCATGACGTCGGACAAGCGGGCCATTTGTGAGAGGGAAAGGGCTCTTTAGATTAGGCTTCTTTCACTTCTTCTGACCGCAACCAGAATGTGAACTGGATTTTCTTGAATAAGAGCTCCCGGAAGAGATCAGGGCCCTGTGGGACCTTTCAGAGTCCTGCAGGGCCTGTAGAACTAAGGAGCTGCTGCCACCAGCAACAACAACTGAAACGTATAGATGACGTCACCCGGAAGTGACCTCATCAGGTTGGGGACGTCGCATGGGGACGCTCTGGTGTTTGGGCGAAACTCTATGGTTTTCTCGCCCTCAAAACCATGGAGTTTGCCCAAATACCAGAGCATCCCCTACGATGTCCGGCTGTGATGGGTGACATCATTGTGTCCCTGTTTAGGGGAAGGGTTTCCCCTGCCTGCCAGTTGGTCCGTGACGGAGGGAAGCCCAGAAAACTGGGGGATACCCCACCCGAACCGGGGGTTGGCAACCCAGATTGAGTCAATTCCCCCTCGTGTCGGGTCTTCCTCTTTTCCTGCTGTTTTCTGCTTTTCCCGGCATGATTGTCTTTTCCAAGGAGTCTTGTCTGCTCATCAATTTAGTTCCTTCAGCTTCTGGGGAGAGTTCAGGTTTGACTTGATCTAGAACCCATTTACTTGTCTTTTCGCCTCCCACTTCAAAGGCATCAACTTTCTCCCTCTCGGTTTTCTTCACTGTCCAACTTTCACACCCGTCCCTGAATAAATTCGATCTTGGTCTCTCTCCAGCCAACACGTCCTTGTTGCTTATGAAACTTTTCTAGCTCATTCGTGGCTACCCTTCTACCTAGTGTTTTTTTTTAAAAAAAATTGAAAGGGCAGCTGCGTGAGGCCCTGATTCTGATGGGAGCTGTAGTGAGAGGAGGGAGAGGAGGAGGAGGTGGGTGGGGCTGAGAGAGCTCTGAGAGAACATTCCTTGAGAGAACAGCTCTGACAGAGCTAAGGCTTGCCCAAGGTCATCCAGCAGGTGCAAGTGGAGGAGTGGGGGAATCAAACCCAGTTCTCCCAGATTAGAGTCCGCACATTTAACCATGACACCAGACTGGCTCTACACCAAACCTCTACACCAAACTGGCAGAGCATCTGCTTGGCATGCAGGAGGTCCCAGGTTCAATTCCCAGCATCTCCAGTTGAAAGATCCCCAGTTAGGTGATTGGGCGACGTCTACCTGAGACCCTGAAGAGCTGCTGCCAGTCTGGCTAGACAATACTGGCCTTGATGGTCTCATTCAGCATAAGGCTGTGGCTCAGTCAAAGCACCTCTGGTTGGCACGCAGAAGGTCCCAGGTTCAATCCCCACCATCGCCAAATAAAGAGACCAGGCAGTAGGTGATGAGAAAGACCTCTGCCTGAGACCCTGGAGAGCTGTAAAGAGGGGCCGTGGCTCAGTGGAAGAGCCTCTGCTTGGCATGTAGAAGGTCCCAGGTTCAATCCCCGGCATCTCTGGTTGAAAGGACCAGGCAGGAGGTGACGTGGAAGACCTCAGCCTGAGACCCCGGAGAGCTGTAAAGAGGGGCCGTGGCTCAGGGGTAGAGCCTCTGCTTGGAATGCAGAAGGTCCCAGGTTCCATCCTCGGCATCTCTAGTTAAAAGGACCTGGCAGCAGGTGACGTGGAAGACCTCAGCCTGAGACCCCGGAGAGCCGCTGCCAGTCTGAGTGGACAAGACTGACCTTGATGGACCAAAGGTCTGATTCAGCATAAGGCAGCTTCATGTGTTCAGTGCTGGAGAATGCAGGAAGGTTTTGTTTGCAGAACACAGGATGCAGTAAGTATCACTTCCTGGACTCCTGTTCCTGATTGCCCGTGGAAGCCCAAGGAGAAAGCTGGGTGTACTTTTGATTGGGGATGGATACAATACTGTTAAATGCTGGGTTCTGGATGCATTGCAGTGATCACCTCTAGTTTATTCAGTGATTTCAGCACTGCAAGGACTGACTAGCAGGGCTGGAGCTCTGCTTATAAAGCATGCACACACCACACCCAACCAGTGTTCCCTCTAAGCTGAGTTAGTGTGAGCCAAAGAATAACGGGAGACAGAGTTATTTGCCAAGCGGCTTTTGAATAGACTTTAGAAATGTAGTTACTTTACCTGCTAGAACTCATTCTCATTCCATAAGCATAATCTCTGCCAGTGCTGGGTGGAAGAAGAAGACCGGAGGCTTGCTCTGAGGTTGCCTGTCACCTGAAAATGGAGACCCCTTTTTCAGAGCTGTGGCTAGCTCTGTGTTTCAGAACCAGGAGTGCCTTCCTTGGCCTGAGGTTTGTGGGTCTCTGGGTCATGTTAGAAGTGGGGTGCCCTTGCTATTGGGGCTACCCGAGAGTAATCTGCGGTGGCTCAAGTGGTTAAGACGCTGAACTGCAGGCTGTGGAAGGTCAGTAGTTCAGCAGTTCGAGACCCGAGTGTGCTGCGTGACGGAGTGAGCGCCCGTCTCTGGCCCCAGCTCTTGCCAACCTAGCAGTTCAAAAGCAAGAAATTGCAAGTAGATAAATAGGTACCACTTCAGTGGGAAGGTAACAGCGTTCCGTGCGCCTTAGTATTTAGTCATGCCGGCCACATGACCACAGAAACGTCTTCGGACAGCGCTGGGTCTTCGGCTTTGAAATGGAGATGAGCACCGCAACCCTAGAGTCGGATTCGACTGGCTTTCGAGCAAGGGAACCTTTACCTTTACTTTTTAAGAGTAAAAGGCAGCGCCTCTGGCAACAATCCCCAGGTCCCGCCTGGAGGCTGGCACCCAGGGGAGGGAGGCGGAGAGCGAGAGAGTTGCCTATGGCAAATCTGAGGTACAGATGAGATCTGAACCAGAAATCTCTGGGCTCCCAGGTTGGCCTCTTAGCCATTACGCCACATTTGACCGGAGTCGTTTCCAAAATTCTTGATCTAACAACAGCAACACACACCCAAAAAAAAAAAAAAATTGAAAAGAAATATTTCTATCACATTTCTTTGGAAAGCGACGCTTCGCAAAACGTTGCGGTTGAAACATCTGGCCCGACACTCTCCGCCTCTCGTTTCTCCTTTAAATGTTCCTTTATTTTATTAATGTGTCACAGTTGTTAAAATCTGCAAGACGACTTTTCCCATGGAAGCAAACAACGGTATGTGGTATTTGAAAAATGAACACTACCCCAAAGGAAATGATAAGTAAACGCTTAATTGAGTCAATGTTGTTCACTCCATGTGTTTCTTTCTTTCTTTCAGCCGCTTGCCAGTTCACAGACATTTGTCCTCTGGATCCTGGCATCTCATGAGCAGTGTTCCCTCTAAGTTGAGTTAGTGTGAGCTAGCTCACAGTTTTTTAGCCTCCAGCTCACACATTTTTGTCTCCGCTCAGGAAGGAGGGCTCTGGAGCAAACTAATTTACGCAGTAGTCAAATCGCTCGCTCACAGCTTTAATGCCAGTAGCTTACAAAGTAGAATTTTTGCTCACAAGACTCCACAGCTTAGAGGGAGCGGAAGTGTGTCAGAAGGCAGCACCCACCGCTCAGGCTCCACTGGGCTGTTTTGGATTGCTAGCTGTTGAGGGAGGGACGGACGTGCAGATCTGTCCTCACAGAGGAGGGAGAGCTTGTACCTGAATAAAACTTGGTGCCACTGGACTGTTTTGGACGGCGGGCTCTGCAACTTACCTGGCTGCTTCTTGCGGGAGCAGGGGGTGGGGCTTGTTGCACGTGCCCGCCCCCTGGGCTCTTTACTGCCAGAGCTCCGCTCCTGTGCGCTCCTGCAGGAAATGACCTCTGCTCATGAGGATTCCCATTTATGGCAGACCTCTCAGTAATTGTGGTCCTTGACAGCCGATGCTCACCTGATTGGTGGGTGGAAACTGGGGCCAAACAGGGAGGGGCGGATGATCTTCCTGGGGAGAAAAAAAATAAAAAGAAATATAAGGCATCATCTATTTATAGGAAGTTCTGACCATAGAGTTCCTGGTGATTCCTAGAGCTTCCCCGGAGTGACAAGGGTAGCTCTAGGAATCGCCAGAAACTCCGTGGCCACAACTTCCTATAAGTAGATGAGGCGCTTTTTTTTTTTTTTTTAGTTTTCTCTCAGGAAGCTGCGAGTTGAGCCTTACAACCCTCATCCCATCCACAACCTGTATCTCATAGTCACCAAGGACTTCTAAGCCTTCTCTGGGCAATCTGATACTGACTTCTTAGAAACTGAAACTAGAACCGAGGATTTCAAAATAGGCTTCCAGTCTGACTTGGAGACATCTTGGAGACTGCTTGATCATCTAGAAAAGTTGGTGGCGTGTGTGGTGTCATGGGCATGGATGAGGATGAGCCCTGCTGGATCAGACCAGGGGTCCTTCTAGTCCAGCCTCCTGTCTCACACAGGGGGCAACCGGTTCCTCTGGAGGGCCAACAACAGGGAAGAGAGGCCGAGGCCTTCATAAGAACATCAGAAGAGCCCTGCTGGAGCAGCCAGAGGTCCATCTAGTCCAGCATCCTGTCTCACACAGTGGCCAACCAGTTCCTCTGGAGGGCCAGCAACAGGGCAGAGAGACCGAGGCCTTCATAAGAACACAAGAAGAGTCCTGCTGGATCAGACCAGTGGTCCTTCTAGTCCAGCATCCTGTCTCACACAGTGGCCAACCAGTTCCTCTGGAGGGCCAACAACAGGGCACAGAGGCCGAGGCCTTCATAATAACACAAGAAGAGCCCTGCTGGAGCAGACCAGGGTTCCATCTAGTCCAGCCTCCTGTCTCACACAGTGGCCAACCAGTTCCTCTGGAGGGCCAACAACAGGGCAGAGAGGCCTTCCCCTGAGGTTGCCTCCTGGCTCTGGGATTCAGAGGCTTAGTGCCTCTGAATGTGGAGGTTCCCCTCAGTCACCATATAGAAAGAACATAAGACGAACCCTGCTGGATCAGACCAACGAGAGTCCATCTAGTCCAGCCTCCTGTCTCACACAGTGGCCAACCAGTTCCTCTGGAGGGCCAACAACAGGGCACAGAGGCCGAGGCCTTCCCCTGAGGTTGCCTCCTGGCTCTGGGATTCAGACATTTAGTGTCTCTTAATGTTGGGGTTCCCCTCAGTTTTGATACTGACTTATTACCAGGGCTAGTAGCCTCTGATAGACTTATCCTCCATGAATCTATCCAATCTCCTTTTCAAGCAGTTTATTCCAGTGGCCATCGAGACATCCTCTGGCAGCGAATTCCGCATTTTAATCACTCTCTGTGTAAAGATGTATTTCATCCGTCCTGACCCTACTGCCCATCAACTGTATTGGATGCCGTCAACTTCTCTTATTTTAGGAGAGGGAGAAAAAATTCTGCCTCAGCGTTCTCTTTGTTGTTGTTCAGTCGCACAGTCGAGTCCGACTCTTTGCGACCCCATGGACCAGATCACGCCAGGCCTTCCGGTCTTCCGCCGTCCTCTGAAGTTTGCTCAACTTCATGTTCGTTGCATCGATGACACTGTCTAACCATCTCATCCTTTGCCGTCCCCGTCTTCTTTGACCTTCAATCTTTCCCAGCATCAGGGTCTTCTCCAGTGAGTGCTCCCTTCTCATTGGGTGGCCAAAGTATTTGAGCTTCAGTTTCATTATCTGGCCTTCCAGGGAACAGTCAGGGTTGATTTCTTTTATGACTGACTGATTTGATCTTCTTGCAGTCCAAGGGACTCTCAAGAGTCTTCTCCAGCACCAAAAGAATCTATCAGCTTTCTCTACCCTATGCATAATTTTTAAAAACTCTTTCATGCCCCCCATGATTGTTTGTTTGTTGATAGTCCACCTTTCTTGCGGGGACTCAAGACGGATTATGCAAAGTGAGTTCATACAATCGAAAGGAAGGGATCGTCAAGGAATGATACAATAGGATTTGGTTTGTAGAACCAACCAGAAGTCTAAAACACAGGACTGAAGCAAAGCGTAAGTGTTAACAGGACACATTAAACGATGCCAGAGTTACACAATCGGATGCAACCCACAGCAAACTCTACACAGTAGCAGAGACCACAATTCCCGGTAATACATCCAAGTGACTTCATGACGTCCTATGTAGAGTGCCACCCTATTGCCTGCATAGAAGAGCTGTCCTGAACAATTCAGTTTTGCATAGGAAGGAGATCCAACATGATGTAGTGGGTAAGAGCTGTGGATTTTAATCTGAAGAACCGGGTTCGATTCCCCGTTCCTCCTCCACATGAAGCCTGCTGGGTGACCTTGGGCCAGTCACCCCTCTCTCCAAACTTTCTCAGCCCCACCGGCCTCACAAGGTGCCTGTTGGTGTCGTGGTTAAGTGTGTGGACCAGAGGTCATTTGGGGGGGGGCTCGCGGGGGATTGCAGTTCCCCCGGGTGCGGTACGGGATGCGGGGCACATGACGAAGCCCCGCCCCCTGCTTCCGGCCCTCATTCAGCCAGGAGGAGGCAGGAGAAGAGGGAGGGTAAGTTGCTTCCTCCCTGCCTCTCCCCACCCCTGCCTGCCTGGGGCCAGGGAGGGCCTTCGCGGGGCTTCCTTGCACTCCCGCCGGCCTTGCAGGTCCACCGCCGGGCCCCTCATGGGGCTCGGCAGTGGAGCTGCAAGGCTGGCTCCAGGAGCCGAGACCATTGGGGGCGGGGTGTGTGCCCTTATGACACACTTCCGGTGATGTCAGGGGGGTGTGGCCTTATGACACACTTCCGGTGATGTCAGGAGGTGTGGCATATGCTAATGAGTTATGCTAATAAATTCCCCTAGCTCTTTTTCTACGAAATGACCCCTGGTGTGGACTCTAATCTGGGAGAACTGGGTTTGATGCCCCACTCCTCCACTTGCAGCTTCTGGATGACCTTGGGCAAGCCGTAGTTCTCTCAGAGCTGTTCTCTCAAGGACAGTTCTCTCAGAGCTCTCTCAGCCCCACCCACCTCGCTGGGTGACTGTTGTGGGGAGGGGGAGGGGGAGGAGATTGTAAACTGCTCTGAGGGAAGGGGGGGGATAAATCCAATCTCCTCCTCTTCTTTTTCTTCTTGTGGGGAGAAGAAGGGAAGGCAGTTGTAAGGCACTTTGAGATTCCTTAGGGTAGCGAAAGGGGGAATATAAAACCAACTCTTCTTCTAAACTGAAGGACTGGGTTTGATTCCCCACTCCTCCTCCACATGAGGCCTGCTGGGTGACCTTGGGCCAGTCACAGTTCTCTCAGAGCTCTCTCCTCCCCTCCTGCCTCACAAGGTGCCTATTGTGGGGAGAGGAAGGGAAGGTGATTGTAAGGTGCTTTGAGACTCCTTAGGGTAGAGAAAAGTGGGGTATGAAAACCAGACATCCTCCCCCTCCTCCTCCTCCTCCTCCTTCTGTATACGTGTATTATGCTTCACAAGCTCTGAGGCTTCTGGCAAAAAGAAGGAGGAGGAGGAGGAGGAGGCAGCGATCTAGGTGTTCTGATTGATCACATACTAAATATGAGCCTGCAGTGCGATGTGACTGCAAAGACAGCTAATGCAATCTTAGGATGCATTAACAGAAGCATTGTGTCCAGATCACGGGAGGTGGTCGTTCCGCTCTATTCTGCTATGGTCAGGCCTCTACGATTCGAAGAAGAAGGAGAAGGAGAAGAGGAGGAGGAGGAAGAGGAGGAGTAGATTGGATTTGTACCTCACCCTTCACTCACAGTCTCAGAGCGGCTCACAGTCTCCTTTCCCTTCCCCTCCCCGCAACAGACACCCTGTGAGGTAGGCGGGGCCGAGAGAGCTCTTTCCAGAACTGCCCTCGAGAGAACAGCTCTGAAAGAACTTGTGACTGACCCAAGGTCACATCAGCAGCTGCATGTGGAGAAGGAGTGGGGAATCAAACTCAGTTCTCCCAAATTAGAATCCGTGCTCCTAACCACTACATCGAACTGTCTCATGGTGAGGCTTTGGTTCCTAACATGGCAAGAGCAGGTTTTCGCCCCTCCTTCCCCCCAGTCAAATTTGCCAGGAACTTAACAAGTAACAAATAAGCATAGCTGCAAATTGCACAGTTGGTGGTTTTATCTGTGATCGGGAGTGTATGAAACGCCGCCATTTTGGAAGCCGACGGTTGCCCACATAACGTTCCAGGCCAACCGAGCTAAAACTGTCTTTGCTGGTGATACGACCGGCTGGTTTGCGTCCTCCTCGTGAATTATGGCTGTTTGCGAATCAACAGCAGCCTAGGAGATGTTGATTTATGTGTGTCTGCACATTAAGAAACAGCAACACGACCAACTGAAGACCACAAGAATGACATAATTTAATGTTGTTTTATTTCCCAATTTCTCAAAACGACTACTTGGTCAGGAACGGGGGGGGGGGCGGGAACCCTCCAAGAATAAAGAAGAAAGCTGCCATGTGGACCTTTAGGAAATGGAGAGCCTCAAATATAGCGGCCACCTAGCGGCGAGAAACCGAAAGGACCTGCAGATGGGACCATTTATCTGCATAGCAGGCTGGGGCCAATTGACATACATACTTGTAGAGCAGGGGTGTCGAACGCATTTGTTATGAGGGCCAGATCTGACAGAAATAAGCCCTTGTTGAGCCGGGCCATGCGTGTCATAAAATGTAACGCTAGGTAATGGAGATATAAACTTTATAACGGACACAAACACAAAGGTTTTTTTTAAACTTAAAATAAAAACATGTTTAAAACATCAGCACTCTTGCAATATTTTGCTTGTTTAACAGTGTCTGATCACTGACACCTCTTGCTCTGAATCTGCATCAAAATGTCTGTGCGGTTGCAATCTTGAGTATGCTGTTCAGGCGTGTATCTGTAAAGCTGCAAACCTACGATGACGTAGCAGCAGCAGAACTGGAAGAAGAAGCAGAAGACAGCCAGTTCCACTGCGGGCCTGATAGAAGCCCTCCGGGGGGCCTAATCCGGCCCCCAGGCCACAAGTTTGACACCCCTGTTGTAGAGGTTGTTTTTTTAAAAAACAACCATGGACGGCACAGAAAATTGGCATGGCCAGAATTATGTCTCTGACACTTATAGCGACGTTTCAAGTATCAGAGGAAGAAGCTTTGTGTGTTCCGAGAATTATTCACCCTAGCCAAGAACAATGTTGAGAACATGGAAATACAAATCTCAGACACCCAATTTGTTTCTTTGGTGACGCTTTCTAAGGATGAAAAGAAGTCTGAGTCTTAAAATCATAGAATGTTAGAGTTGGAAGGGACCTTGCAGGTCATCTAGTCCAACCCCCCTGCACTTTGCAGGCGCATAGCCAGGGCTATTTTTGAGCAGGAACGGAGTTCCGGCTGGCTCCCAAGTTGGCCACGCCCAACAGGAACTCATTAGCATAATAGGCCACACCCAACAGCAGAAACTCATTAGGATTGGCTACATTAGGGGTGTGTGGCCTAACATGCAAAGGGTCCCTGCTACAAAAAAAGCCCTGGGTTTTGACGACAAACAAGGTAAACAGAATAAGAAGCAAAAGGTGGGTGTGGCTGGATGACCACACTTCTGGTAACGTGGGGGTGTGGCCTAATAGGCTAATGAGCTGCTCTGTCAGGGGTGTGGCCTAATAGGCTAATGGGTTTCTGCTGTTGGGTGTGGCCTATTATGCTAATGAGTTCCTGCTGGGCTTTCTCTACAAAAAAAGTCCTGAGCATAGCTGAAAGATAGCCCTACATACCTACAACATACCCGAGAGATGGTCGTCCAGCCTCCGCTTGAAAACGTCCAGCGAAGGAGCATCCACCACCTCCCGAGGCAGACTGTCCCACTGCTCAACCGGTGGCGCCTTGAAGACCAACAAAGTTTAATTCTGGGTATAAGCTTTCCTGCGCATGTACACTTCTTCGTAATGTACCTGCCCTCCCCGGTGCCATCGGATCCTTTCCTGGCTGCTGCAAAAGGCAGAATCAAAGCGGTTCTGCCAGCCGCCCTTTGCCCCGGCGCAGAACCAAAGGCAGCTGGGCGGCGAGGTCAAAAGAGGGGAAGCGTCACCAGCTATGGAGCTCAGCTGCTGGAGAAGGTCAGCAAGGGCCAAAAAAGAGACCCAACCGGCCTGCTCTTCCTCTCTCTGTGTGCAGCCCTGAGCACGATGTCCCCGACATGCTGACATCATTTCCACGTGACATCGGCATGTTGTATCGCTCCGCCCTACCGCAAAAAACTCCCTCCCACCCACCCCAGCTGGTACAGCATTCACACCTGGCAACCGTACTCACACAGCAGCCAACGAGTTCCTCTGGAGGGCAAACAACAGGGCAGAGAGGGTGAGGCCTTCATAAGAACACCAGAAGAGCTCTGCTGGGTCAGACCAGTGGTCCCTCTAGTCCAGCATCCTGCCTCACACAGTGGCCAACCAGTTCCTCTGGAGAGCCAACAACAGGGCAAAGAGTCCAAGGACTTCACAAGAACACCAGAAGAGCCCTGCCAGATCAGACCAGTGATCCACCAAGTCCAACATCTTGCCTCACACAGTGGCCAGCCAGTTCATCTGGAGGGCCAACAACAGGGCACAGAGGCCGAGGCCTTCATAAGAACATCAGAAGAGCCCTGCCAGATCAGACCAGTGCTCTATCTAGTCCAACACCCTGTCTCACACAGTGGCCAACCAGTTCCCCCAGAGGGCCAAGAACAGGGCACATCAGAAGAGCCCTGCCAGATCAGACCAGTGGTCCATCAGCATCCTGCCTCAAACAGTGGTCAACCAGTTCCTCTGGAGGGCCAACAACAGGGCACAGAGGCCGAGGCCTTCATTAGAACATCAGAAGAGCCCTGCTGGATCAGACCAGTGGTCCATCTAGTCCAGCATCCCACCTCACACAGTGGCCAATCAGTCCCTCTGGAGGGCCAACGACAGGGCATAGAGGCCAAGGCCTTCTTAAGAACATCAGAAGAGCCCTGCTGGACCAGACCAGTGGTCTATCAGGTCTAGCATCCTGCCTCACACAGTGGGCAACCAGTTCCTCTGGAGGGCCAACAACAGGACACAGAGGCTGAGGTCTTCCCTTGATGTTTCCTCCTGGCTCTGGGATTCAGAGGATTAGTGTTTCTGAATGTGGAGGTTCCCCACAAACCACATGGCTAGTAGCCACTGATAGACTTATCCTCTATCATTGTCTTACATCAGTGGTTGAAGTCCACCTTAATCAGGGCTATTTTGGGGCAGGAACGCACAGGAACGGAGTTCCGGCTGGCTCCGGAGCTGGCCATGCCCAGCAGGAACTCATTAGCATAATAGGCCACGCCCAACAGCAGGAACTCATTAGGATTGGCTACGTTAGGGGTGTGTGGCCTAACATGCAAAGGAGTTCCTGCTACAAAAAAGCCCTGGGTTTTGGCAACAAACAAGGTAAACAGAATAACAAGCAAAAGGTGGATGTGGCTGGATGGGGGTGCGGCCTAATGTGCTAATGAGCTGTGCTGTCAGGGGGGTGGCCTAATATGCTAATGAGTTCCTGCTGTTGGGTATGGCCTCTTATGTTAATTAGTTCCTGCTGGGCTTTTTCTACAAAAAGAGTCCTGGCCTTAATTAATCCGAAAGGTTGCTCCGTATGCCTGGACCGGTCACCAAGAAAACTTCCTTGAGAGCGGCTCCAGAGAGGACGTTTGTAGGGGTCCAAACACCCCCAAAATGAAGCTACACGGAGTGCAGTTGCTCCCCAGGCTTATACCAGGACAGGCCATCTTTCAAGGACTTGAAAGTCGCGTACGTTCCAAGCCGCACAGCAGACGCTGAAAGCCCACCGCTAGACCTATTTAGGACCCGTCTGCCAGACGTAGAAATAGTTGGACAGGAAGTACTTAGGTCAACCCCTTGGCTCCGAGTGACTCTTGCACTATGCACCTGTGACCTTTGGCCCCCCCTGAGATAACATTTGTCTTAAAATTGGCAGCTCTCGTCCTAACCAATCGCAACTGCTCCCGACATTTCTGCAGCAGATGGTGGGGGAAACGTTCGGCGAGGTCGCTGCGCTGGAGTCTCATTTCGCTTTTGCCAGAAGACGAAGGCGAAGGGTGGCTGAAAGGAACATGAGATGCGCCCTCGTGACTCGGGGTTGCCAGCCTCCAGGTGGAGCCTGGAGATCTCCTGGAATTCCAGCTGATCTCCAGACGGCAGAGGTTTGTTGCCTGGAGAAAGTGGCTGCTTTGGAGGGCGACTCTGTGGTACCGCTCTGAGGTCCCGCCCCTCTCTAGGCGACACAAATTAAAAACAACAACAACAACAACAACAACAATAGTATAATAATAATATCTGAAGAAGTGTGCACAGACACAAAGGTTTACACCCAGATTTAAACTTTGTTGGTCTTAACTCCAACTTTTTCCCAATAATAATAATAGGGTTTCACTGTACAAAATGGTTCACAAACTTGCTTGGATAAATGAATAGGGACTGCGGTCCATACGAGTACACTTGATCTTAGCCAAAAGAACGAGGAGTGATGTTCTCTACTACTGTGTGTATCTTGCTGTCAGTAGGAACCTACTATGTAATTTTTTTGCTTCATTGAATGTGTCATGTTAACACGCTTTGCTTCAGTTCAATTTTTCTTTTTTTAAGATTACTAGTTGGTAAGAGCCTCTTGCTCAGAGTGAAAGAGGAGAGCGGAAAAGTGGGCTTGAAGCTCAACATAAAAAAAAACTAAGATCATGGCATCCGGCCCCATCACTCCTTGGCAAATAGAAGGGGAAGTCGTGGAAGTAGTGACAGACTTCACGTTCCTGGGATCCCAGATCACCACAGACTGTGACAGCAGCCATGAAATTAAAAGACGCCTGCTCCTTGGGAGGAAAGCGATGGCAAACCTAAACAGCATGATAAAAAGTAGAGACATCACCCTGCCAACAAAAGTCCGCATGGTCAAAGCAATGGTATTCCCAGTAGTCATGTATGGCTGCAAGAGTTGAACTATAAGGAAGGCCGAGCGCCGAAGAATAGATTCTTTTGAACTATGGTGCTGGAGAAGACTCTTGAGAGTCCCTTGGACTGCAAGGAGATCAAATCAGTCAATCCTAAAAGAAATCAACCCTGACTGTTCCCTGGAAGGCCAGATAATGAAACTGAAGCTCAAATACTTTGGCCACCCAATGAGAAGGGAGAACTCACTGGAGACGAAGACCCTGATGCTGGGAAAGATTGAAGGTCAAAGAAGACGGGGACGGCAAAGGATGAGATGGTTAGACAGTGTCATAGATGCAACGAACATAAAGTTGAGCAAACTTCAGAGGACGGCGGAAGACCGGAAGGCCTGGCGTGATCTGGTCCATGGGGTCGTGAAGAGTCAGACTCAACTGTGCGACTGAACAACAACAAAGTTGGTAAGAACATAAGAACATAAGAGAAGCCAATGTTGGATCAAGCCCATGGCTCATCCAGTCCAACACTCTGTGTCACACAGTGGCCAAAAATACTAGGTGCCATCAGGAGGTCCAGCAGTGGGGCCAGGACACTAGAAGCACTTCCACTGTTGCCCCCCAAGCACCAAGAACATAAGAACATAAGAGAAGCCAATGTTGGATCAAGCCAATGGCCCATCCAGTCACACACTCTGTCACACAGTGGCCAAAAATACCAAGTCCCATCAGGAAGTCCACCAGTGGGGCCAGGACACTAGAAGCCCTCCCACTGTCCCCCCCCCAAAAAAGCAACAAGAATACAGTGCATCACTTGCCCCAGACCGAAAGTTCCTACCTATACGTTGTGGCTAATAGCCACTGATGGACCTCTGTGCCAGACTTCTACACTCCTAATCCGATCTCATTATTTATTGAATGTCCCACCCTGTTGATTGTATTGACTCGATGTTTATCTTATTTACTTACATTATTTATAGTCCGTATTTCTCACTTGGACTGAAGGTGGATTACACGGGGTGAGTCAATCCAGTCGACGGATGGGGCATTCAGACCGATTTCCCACAAGCAGCTGCACCACCCTCGCTCTTCCCTTCCCCTGATTGTATTTGGTCAATTTCCCACTACTTGCTGTGCGGCCGCATTTTGACCTGCAGTATCCCCCAATTTTCCCCGCATCGTCTCGATCTCAAAAACAAGGATCTAGAAGATGCGGGGAAAATCAGGGGATGCTGTGGGTCAAAATGCGGCTGTGCAGCAAGTACTGGGAAACTGACAAATACAATCGGGGGAAAGGGAAGAGCAAGGGCAGCACAGCTGCTGGTGGGAAATTTGTCTCAATGAACAATGCAATAGGATTCGGGTTGTAGAGTCAACCAGAACTCTAAAAACAGAACTGAAGCAAAGCATGAGTATTTATATTAAACTATGCAAAATTCCATAACAGGTTCCTAGTTTCAGCAAGCTATACACAGCAAAATGGAGCACAGCCCTAATAATTTGTCCACATAACTTTGTTAATTGTTTTGTACAGTGTTACCTATTGCCTGCGTAGAAAAGCCCTCTTGAATAACTCAGTTGTGTATGGATTCAGGTGGGTAGCAATTCTTAAACTGTGATGCCCAAAACTGAATCCAGTACTGTAGATGAGGTCTAACCAAAGCAGAGTAAAGTGATTCCATCACTTCTTGTGATCTGGACACTATACTTCTGTTGATAAAGCCCAAAATCGCATTTGCCTTTTTAGCTACCACATCACACTGCTGGCTCATGTTCAGTGTATGGTCTACTAAGACCCCTAGATCAGGGGCGTCGAACTCATTTGTTATGAGGGCCGGATCTGACATAAATGAGACCTTGTTGGACCGGGCCATGTGTGTCATAAAATGTAATGCCAGGTAGCAGAGATATAACTTTATAAAGGACACAAACACAAAGATTTTAACTTAAAATAAAACATTCTTAAAACATTAGCTCTGTAAGCGGCAAACCTACTTTTGATTTTTTGACATTCACCACAGAAATCTCAGGTTCAGAGATCTGAGTCTAGGACCCAGGTTAAAACATGAAATGGTTGAGTGATTAAGAGAGTCTGGCAAAGCAAGCTATGATGCAGCAGCAGAACTGGAAGCAGGAGATGGCCAGTTTCACTACGGGCCTGATGGAAGCCCTCCAGGGGCCTGATTCGGCCCCCGGGCCACATGTTTGACACCCTTGCCCTAGATCCTTTTCTTACATACTATTGCCAAGACTATTACATACTATTGCCCCTTCCTATAATTATGCATTTGATTTTTTCCTACCTAAATTCCTACCTATTGGACTCTTGCTTTTTTCTACTGCTACAGACAGACTAACACGGCTACCCATTTTGATCTAGCTGAACCTCTGTCTGGATCCTGCCAACAGATACTCCACATGGAAGAACATACAGTCCAGGCCTGGTTCCTTTCACAGCCATCTGCGGTCCAGATCTTGGCTATCCTTGCGCCGGAACTGGGGTTCGGCCAGAGAGGGATTTGTGACATCCAGTCTCAGAGGTAGGCAAGAATGTTCAGACCACAGATGTCGGAGACTGAGTGCCCCGAAGCTATCAAGTTCCCCAGCCAATGACGTCACCCTGGTGCAAAGACCTTTCCTCTGCACCCCCCCCCCCCGCTACGGTTGACCTTTATCCCAAATCTGCTTGATTCAAAACACGGGCATCTGAATTATGGCTCTTAAAAGAAATTTATGGTCATCGAAGAGATGATGGGCGCAAGAGGGAATCAGAAAAGGTTGCGGTGAAATCATATTTTGCCTCCCACTGATTCTCGCCGGTGTCCCATCATTGGAGGCAACGCTCGTCATCGGGTATCACATGTGGAGTGCTGTTTCTCATAATCGAAATTGGCCCAGGAGCTCTCCTGACGAGGCCAAAGAACCTGGGACCAATAAATCTGTATCGGATTATGTTTTCATGGCAGGGAAGAGGAGATGGATGGTGGGATACCAAGAGGTCGGTCAGCCGTCTGCTGTCAATGGAGCATCCACCCGAACTCGTGTTTGAAATATTCGCTGATATCTCGACAGCAGCGAGGATTCGGATGACTTCCAGCTCACTTGACTGAAGAATTTTACACTGTCCCATCGAAAGAGGCCAGAAGGCAGTCAACAGTCCGGTCTTAAGTGGAACAACTAGACTGGAGTCCAGTGGCAACTTAGAGGCAAACAAGATTTCCCTTCATCAGATACGAAGACCGACACGACTACCCTTATAGTGGTGGCGGCTACAAGCATAGACAGCTTCAAGAGGGGATTGGATCAACATATGGAGCAGAGGTCCATCAGTGGTTATTAGCCACAAGGAGTAGATGGAACCCTCTGTCTGGGTCAGTGATGCTCTGTATTCTTGGTGCTTGGGGGGGGGCACAGTGGGAGGGCTTCTGGAGTTCTGGCTCTGCTGGTGAACCTTCTGACAGCACCTGGGTTTTGGCCAGTGTGTGACACAGAGGGTGCGTTCAGATGCACTGTTTCAGCCGGCATAAACTGTACCGGTTGGAACCGGTGCAGTTTATGCCGGCTGAAACGCGATCACACTCACCTCCTGACTGCGCAGCACATCGCTGTATGCCCGTACACACACAGCGGGCATCGGCGGTTTTTTGGGTTTTTTAAAACTCAGTTTGAGCATGCGCATAGGCAGCCATCCACAGAATGGCGATCTTCACGCATGCGCAAAGAAACCGTCTTACATTTCAACTTTAAAGGTAAGGACTTACCTTATATTTCAACTAATATTCTTCTACATTTATCCTTATTCTATTATCGTTCAGTTTTTAGTAACTATCAAAGCAAAGCAAATTGTTCTTTACATCCCAGTATTTCTCTAGATATTCTTTAAAGCCTTTCCAGTCTTCAAAAAATTCTTCCGCCTCCAGATCCTTAAGTTTCCTTGTCATTTTGTCCATTTCAACCATAAAGAGTAATTTCTTTATCCAATCCCCAACTTCAGGGACTTTGTCCTGTTTCCAAGATTGAGCATACGTCATTCTGGCAGTTGTGATCATATACCACATCAATGTTCTTTTTGCCACGTCCCGTGTTCTTCTTCTTCATCACCTTCCTCCTCCTCCTCCTCCTCCTCCTCTCCTCCTCCTCCTCTTCAGTGGAATACAATGCCATGGCGTCCACCCTCCACAGCACCCCATTTTCTCCCGGGAAACTGATCGCTGCTGTCTGGAAACGAGCTATAATTCGGGGGGAGGCTGGAGGCTGGCACCCGTAGGCTGAGCTTCCAATGCCTTTATCTCTACCTTTAAAGAACAGGGAGGAGAAAACACCCTCTCGTCTTGCGTCTCCCCCCACCCCCACCCCCAACAGCCAAAGTTTCCAAACTTCAGTCCGGCTCCTGCTTCCCAAGTCGGATGAGACTAATAAGAACACCACCTGAGGGGGAGAAACAGGCGAAACGCGCAGACGTACTTCCTCTCCGGAGGATCAAACGGCCGAGACTGTTCCTTTTCAAGTTTTATTAATCCCCGCTTCATAATTTTCAACCACATCATTAGTCATTTCCTATTATCGAATACTTGGTCGGCGAGTCATCCCCGCAGCAAACGGGGAGAGATGGGCCTGGCTTGCCACCTGTGCTTCTGGGCCGACAGCTACCCACAAGCACATCTGGGCGAAAGGCGGGAGGGGGGTCACTGGAGAGCCAATCAGAAGCCCTGGGCATCTCCCCCCCCCTCGAAACAAAGGACAGGCGGACTGTTTTCCACAGCTGGGTCCCTCTCTGCGGGTCACTCACAGGATGTGGCAAGAGATAAAGAAGGGGTGGGCCGTGGCAGCTTGTAAAACAGTGGAAAGGAACCTCCGCTGGGAAGGTCACAAACTATAGGATGCCTCTGGGAGTCAGTGTTCCCTCAAAGCTGAGTTACTGTGAGCTAGCTCACATGTTTTGAGCCTCCGGCTCACCCATTTTTCTCTTCGCCGAGGACGGAGGGCTCCAGAGCGAACGGATTTACGCCATAGCCAAAGCGCTCGCTCACAACTTCAATGCCCGTAGCTCACAAAGCAGAATTTTTGCTCACGAGACTCCGCAGCTTAGAGGGAGCATTGTTGATAGGCAGGAAGATACTGTCCCAGGCAGGAATTATGGGAGGTTTCTTAGAGGCAGCTGGCTGACTGCTATGGGAACAGAATGCTGGACTAGATGGGCCTTTGGTTGGCTGTTAGGTCCCCTCTGGCCACCGGCAGGGGAAGGACATAACATAAGAACACCAGAAGAGCCCTGCCGGATCAGAGCAATGGTCCATCTGCATCTGATCCAGCATCCTGTCTCACACAGTGGCCAGCCAGTTCCTCTGCAGGCCAGAGACAGAGAGGCCGAGGCCTTCATAAGAACATCAGAAAAGTCCTGGTGGATCAGATCAATAGTCCATCTAGTCCAGCATCCTGTCTCACACAGAGGCCAACCAGTTCCACTGGAGGAACAACAACAGGGCAGAGAGGCCGAGGCCATCATTAGAACATCAGAAGAGACCAGCTGGGTCAGACCAATGGTCCATCTAGTCCAGCATCCTGTCTCACACAGTGGCCAACCAGTTCCTCTGGAGAGCCAACAACAGGGCATAGAGACCAAGGCCTTCATCAGAACCTACGAAGAGCCCTGCTGGATGAGACCAGGGGTCCATCTAGTCCAGCATCCCGTCTCACACAGTGGCCAACCAGTTCCTCTGGAGAGCCAACAATAGGGCATAGAGGCCGAGGCCTTCATCAGAACCTACGCTGCTGGATGAGACCAGTGGTCCATCTAGTCCAGCATCCTGTCTCACACAGTGGCCAACTAGTTCCTCTGGAGGGCCAACCACAGGGCAGAGAGTCCGAGGCCTTCATCAGAACCTACGAAGAGCCCTGCTGGATGAGACCAGTGGTCCATCTAGTCCAGCATCCTGTCTCACACAGTGGCCAACTAGTTCCTCTGGAGGGCCAACCACAGGGCAGAGAGTCCGAGGCCTTCATCAGAACCTACGAAGAGCCCTGCTGGATGAGACCAGTGGTCCATCTAGTCCAGCATCCCGTCTCACACAGTGGCCAACCAGTTCCTCTGGAGGGCTCACACTAGGGCAGAGAGCGTGATTCCTTCCCCTGATGTTGCCTCCTTGTTCTGTGATTCAGAGGATTAGTGTCTCTGGATGTGGAGGTTCCCCTCAGTCACCAGGGGTAGTAGTCACTGATAGACATTCTCCAGGAATCTCTCTAATCACCTTTTAAAGCTATTTATTCCTGTGGTCATCACTATATCCTCTGGCAGCGAAGTTCGCATTTGAATCACTCTCTGTGTAAAGATGTATTTCCTTTTGTCCATCCCGAACCTCCTGCCCCATCAGCTTCGTGAGATGCCCTCGAGTTCTAGTCTTTTGGGAAAGGGAGAAAAATCTCTCTTTGCCAGCTCTTGCCACCCTGGGCATCATTTTATCAACCTCTCTCATACCCCCCCCCCCTAGTTGTCTCTTTTCTAAACTGAAAAGTCCCAGACTCTTCCCCCTTTCCTCCTAAAGAAGGGGCTCCAACCCTGAATCATCTTGGTTGCCCCCCTCCTCTGCAGTTTTCCCAGCTCGGCAGTGCCCTTTTCAAGATACAGTGACCAGAACTGTACACAGTATTCCAAATGAGTCCGCACTATAAATCCATACACCAGTTATGTGTAGGAGAGCCAGTTTGGTGTAGTGGTTAAGTGCGCGGACTCTAATCTGGGACAACCGGGTTTGATTCCCCACTCCTCCACTATCAGTATTCTTACAAGAGACCGCTTACTGAAATCACTTAAAGTGAACTATATATATATATATAATTAATGCCATGTTCACTGTCAGTAACTGGATGGCGCCTAAGTATTCTTACAAGAAACAACCCAAATGCAGAAAAATATAACCACAAAGGTACAGAAAAGTTAAGTCCCAAAAATGTCAATGTGTCTCACTCCTGTTGTATTATAATTTCATAGTCAAACTTGACATGCATTCATCATGGAGTGGACTCATATAGTTCCAGGAGGATCCAAATAGCCTAGAAATCCATAAACCTGGGTGGCCCAAAGCCAAACAGCCATTTCCCATGGCAGAATGGGGCTATGAACGGAGGTCTCCCAGATTCTGGTTTGACATTCTAACTGCGACATTCAGGGCTCTAGAAAGAAGCTAATAAGCCCATGAAGTTGACAGGTAAGAGGTAAAGGAAAGAGAAAAGGAAATTCTCTCTTACAGCAAGTAATTAAATTGTGGAATCCACTGCTAGTGGAGGTCGTAAAGGCCACAGATAGCTTGAAGGGGGAGGTAGATGTATTCATGGAGAGGAGAGGTTCCTCAATGGCTACTAGCCATGGTGAGTAAAGGGAAGCTCCATATCCAGAGGAAGGAAACCTCTGAAAACCTGTGCTAGGAGGCACCTGGAGTGCGGCCCCCCCTCCAAAGGCCAGGTCTACCCACCCCTTTCCCACTACATGGGTAGACCTGGCCTTCGGAGTCCAGGTCTACCCACCCCTTCCCGCTACATGGGCAGACCTGGCCTTTGGAGAACAGGTCTACCCACCCCTTTCCCACTACATGGGAAATACATGGGATACATGGGATACATCTCGAACACACGGGCAAAGCAAGCAGGCAAAGCAAAAAAGCCATTAACTTTCCCAGCCGAGTAAAACTGCAGCTGGAGCATCTACAAGGTCAAGCATAAGATTGCAAACAGTCAGTGAGTCAGGGAGAGCTGAGACAGAAAACGGGACGGCACCCCTCCACATTCCAGGCCTACGACAGAGCTCATGGGACCTCACTGAGCCAGTCTTCCGGGGAATTTTTGAGCTGCGCTTAAGTGCCTGCCTTCTTCACAGGGCCGTTGGTTTGTATCCTGACACCACGCCAGTGTGGCAGATGTATTTTATTTATTTATCTATTATATTTATATCCTGCCCTCCCCGCCATTGGCGGGCTCAGGGCGGCTAACAACGTAGATATATATATATGTATGCATTAAAACTCCAATATATATATACTAAAAACCAGCATAAATTAAGATGACAATATAAAACCATAGGTACACAGCACATAGCTATAATACAGGATGGCGACATTCTGGCGTCATTGAATGGCCGCCTCCGGGTTGTCCGGGTTGTCCGTAATCCGGCTGGGGGTGATATTGATGTTAAGGCCAGGTTGGTGGTGGTATTGATGTTCTGTCTGTATTAGACCTCTGAGGAAGGCCTGTAAAGGCCGAAACGCGTCAGGTCTATCTTATTAGCCCTTGTATGTTTTTATATTTGTATATGAGGTAGGAATGGGCCCTTGTTTGTTATTTTAATTTATGTTGAATAAATACATGTATATTTTTGTATATTTTATAATTAGATTTTTAGAGTTGGCCCTCTTCTATTCTTGACTAACCTTTTTAGGTTCTGAATTCTAGGTTTAGGTTCAGCCTTTTCCCCTTTTTTCTTCTTTGTCCTTATTGATATTAGGGCCAGGGCCATAATGTCAAGGCGGCACCCTACTTGAAACCCTGGCGGAAGAGCTCTGTTTTACAGGCCCTGCGGACCTGCAAAAGGTCGCGCAGGGCCCTGATGTCATCCGGGAGCTCATTCCACCAGTGAGGAGCCGCCACAGAAAAGGCCCTGGCCCTCATTGTAGCCAACCTGGCCTCTTTGGGGTGATTTTGGGAGCCAGATCTTAACGCTCTCTGGGGCACATGTGGGGAAAGGTAGGTAGGTAGGTAGGTAGGTAGGTAGGTCCCCGACCATATAGGGCTTTAAAGGTTAGAACCAGCACCTTGAACCTTATCCGGTGTGCCATAGGCAGCCAGTGCAGTGCTTTTAGGGCAGGCTGGATGTGTTCCCGCAAAGGAAGACATGACAACAGCCTCGCCACTGCATTCTGCACCGGCTGCAGCTTCCGGATTTGGGACAAGGGCGGCCCCATGTAGAGAGCATTGCAGTAATCTAGTCTCGAGGTAACCATTGCGTGGATCACTGTTGCCAGGTCATTGCGTTCAGTGGCATAGTGGTTGAAAGCAGCGGACTCTTATCTGGAGAACCCATTGGAAGAACCAGATGTGATGTCCCTCCGCCTCAGCCTCCAAGAAGCAAGGGACCAGAGAGTTACAGATAAACAGGCAGACGCAAAGCATCTTCCTGTTTAACTCTTAAAAAGGTAAAGGTTTCCCTTGCTCGAAAGCCAGTCAAATCCGACTCTAGGGTTGCGGTGCTCATCTCCGTTTCAAAGCTGAAGAGCCAGCGCTGTCCAAAGACGTTTCCGTGGTCATGTGGCTGGCATGACTAAACACCAAGGTGCACGGAACGCTGTTACCTTCCCACCGAAGTGGTACCTATTTATCTACTTGCAATTTCTTGCTTTCGAACTGCTAGGTTGGCAGGAGCTGGAACTAGAGACGGGAGCTCACTCCATCATGCGGCACTCGAGTCTCGAACTGCTGAACTACCGACCTTCCACAGCCTGCAGTTCAGCGTCTTAACCCCTTAAGCCACCGCAGCTCCTGTTTAACTCTTACACGTTGAATAAAACTTTGTTGGTCTTAAAGGGGCCACTGGACTCAAACTTTGCTCTGTTTACTCTTCTGTCACTGAAGCCTTTGAAGCGTAGATTGCTACTCGTAGGGAAACTACTTCCTTCCGTCTCCTTGCTCATTTGGGACAAGGGCGGCCCCATGTAGAGAGCATTGCAGTAATCTAGTCTCGAGGTAACCATTGCGTGGATCACTGTTGCCAGGTCATTGCGTTCAGTGGCATAGTGGTTGAAAGCAGCGGACTCTTATCTGGAGAACCCATTGGAAGAACCAGATGTGATGTCCCTCCGCCTCAGCCTCCAAGAAGCAAGGGACCAGAGAGTTACAGATAAACAGGCAGACGCAAAGCATCTTCCTGTTTGACCCAAGGTCACACCAGTAGCTGCAAGTGGAGGAGTGGGGAATCAAGAATCCATTTTCTCCAAGCATACAAAGAGGGAGGCCCCGTTCCTCCATCTCCGGCACCATGGATGCTGGATGCCTCTCTGCATCGGCATCCATCACTAGCTGGCTAGAATAAAATCTGTCCCCTTTCTCTACGCGGCACTATCCAGTATGCATTTCCTAAATAAATCAGCTCTTATTTTCTTCTGAACTGAGAAGTGGTTCCATGCCACTCAGGCAGGGCTCTTTTTGTAGCAGGAACTCCCCTAATGTAGCCAGTCCTCCAAGAGCTTACAGTAGCCCCTGTAAGAAGAGTTCTGTAAGCTCTTGGAGGATTGGCTACATTGGGGGGGGGGGTGTCGCCTAATATGCAAAGGCGTGCAGGCACTCGGTAGTCCGACAAACACAGCTGACCAAAGGAGCTCTGCTGCGTTCTGAGCCATTAGTGCACTTAACATACCAGCTCTCCCAAGAGAACCGGGTTTGATTCCCTCGCCTCCTCCACGCGGAGCCTGCTGGGTGTCCTTGGGCCAGTCACAGTTCTCTCGGGACGCTCTCTCAGCCGCACCTGCCTCACAGAGGATGTAGGGTTGCCAGATCCAGGTTGGGAAACTCCTGGAGATTTGGGGATGGAGCCCTGGGGAGGACAGGGACCTCAGTGGGGTGCAATGCCCGAGAATCCACCCTCAAAAGCATCCATTTTCTCAAAGGGAACTGATTTCGGGAGATGAGCTGTCATTCCCAGGGATCCCCAGGTCCCACCTGGAGGCTGGCATCCGTAAAGGAAGGGGAGGCGCTGGAAAGCCACTTTGAGACTCATTCAGTTGGAGAAAAGTGGGGTATAAGAACCTCCTCCTCCAGTTTGGTGTAGTGGTTAAGAGTTCGTGGCTCTAATCTGGGAGAACCGGGTTTGATTCCCCACGCCTCCACTTGCAGCTGCTGGATGACCTCGGGCAAGCCATAGTTCTTTCAGAGCTGTTCTCTTAAGGACAGTTCTGGAGAGAGCTCTCTCCGCCCCACCTACCTCACCGGGTGTCTGTTGTGGGGAGGGGAAGGGAAAGGAGGTTGTAAGCCGCTCTGAGAGTCCGAATGAAGGGCGGGGTATAAATCCAGTCTCTTCTTCTTCTACTACTACTCAGCCAAGGTGGAAGGTTTCCTCCAGCCCAAAGAGTCGTCCTCAGATGGAGGAGGCTCTTCCACCAACAGTGTAAGCATGTATTCTGTCAGAAAGCTTAAAACAGAAGAAGGCTTCTGAATTGACCGCGCGGACTGGGAAGACACAAGCCAGTGTGACTCGTGTTGATGTATATAGTCACACGGGTTGGAAAATGCGGAGGGGAAGCGTGGCTGTTTGCCTTGGAGTAAAATAACGCGTGGCTACGCGATCAGACGTCTGGTTGAGGTCCCGTCGAGGTCCCGTGGTTAGGGGGGAGGTGCCGATCGCACCACAAGCAAAAAGCGGGGCGGTGCCGCAAACGGGGTTGTGGTTTTTTTAAAACTGAAGTGTGTGCATGCTCCGTTGGGTGCTTGTGCGCATCCCGTGGAGACCTGGGGGGGGGAAACCTTTTTGCGAGGGGACATGGGCGGGCGCCGGATGCCACCGGAAACGGGATCAGACGCCCGCCCTTGCCCTGCGGTTTCCAGAAACTAGTACCTCGGAGGTACTAGTTTTTTACCCCGCATCTTCTGCGGGAAGCCTCGGGTGACCCACGGGAGCTCTACGCTTCCCAGATGTGGCGGTGTGATCGCACCCAGAAAATCCACCTATCTTTCGTCTCTGTAGCGTGGCTAAATGCTCCATGTGACCGCAGCCATAAAGTACTTTAAGGACTCTGGTGTACAGGCCCAATTTGTCCCGGTTCAGTCATTATTATTTTTTTCAGGAAAGGAGGATTTCGCCGTGTCTGTGACAGACACCTCCTTTCCCAGAAGCGTTTCCCTAATAACTTCAGCAGCAGGGGGAGAGTTTCGAGCACCTCGCGTCGACCCATGGGGAGTAAAACTGCAAAGGAGGATAGGGGCCATTGTGTGCAAGCTGGAAAGGTATAGTTCCCCCCTCATCTTGTTCCCTCTCTCTTTCTCTCTCTCTCTTCTTTTATTAGTCGCAGTAATGACATCTCAGAAATGGAGTCCGAACCATAATTGCTACATGCGTCTAATAAATTGCCTCCGCTTCCTCAAAATGAATTCTTGTGAATCAATCAAGGCCTTTGTTCTCAGGACTGCCGAGTTACTTCATTTCATTTATTTTGGCCTTCCTGTGGGGGGTTTTCCATGCCGTAACAATAAGGGAAAGTCTAAACGGGGGTGGTGGTGGAGGGAACCAAGCGAGTCGTGCAAAAACGAACATCGCTGCAAAAAGAACTTGTCCGCACGCACACGCACAAACCATCCTGCGCTCTCCATCGCAATCAAAAGACTGACGGGCCGGACCGGTGGTCCATCTAGTCCAGCATCCTGTTTCACACAAGTGCCAACCAGATGTTCCTGGAAAGCCTACAAGCAATGTTCCCTCTAAGCTGTGGAGTCTTGTGAGCAAAAATTCTACTTTGTGAGCTACTGGCATCAAAGTTGTGAACGAGCCAGAGGCTAAAAAACTGTGAGCTAGCTCACCCTAACTCACCTTAGAGGGAACACTGCCTACAAGGAGAACATATAGGCCAATCCTCTCCCCATTGGCTCAGTAGGTCCCCTTGAGGAAAGGCATGCATTGGACTCGGCTGAGCTGCCTCCTCCCCAAACTCTGCCTTCACCAAACTCCCCCCCCTCCCCCAGTCCCCAGGAATTTTCTAACTCAGAGTTGGCAACCCTAGTTAGACTCCAGGCACTGGAGGAAGCCAGGAACGCCTGGCTTTGTTAATGGCCCTGTTATTGATTCATTGGTGCTTTTATATTTATTGATTGTAAGTAAAGGTAAAGGTTCCCTTGCTCGAAAGCCGGTCGAATCCAACTCTAGGGTTGCGGTGCTCATCTCCATTTCAAAGCCGAAGAGCCAGCGCTGTCCAAAGATGTTTCCGTGGTCATGTGGCCGGCATGACTAAACACCAAGGTGCACGGAACGCTGTTACCTTCCCACTGAAGTGATACCTATTTATCTACTTGCAATTCCTTGCTTTCGAACTGCTAGGTTGGCAGGAGCTGGACCTAGAAACGGGAGCTCACTCCATCATGCGGCACACTCGGGTCTCAAACTGCTGAACTACCGACCTTCCACAGCCTGCAGTTCAGCATCTTAACCACTTGAGCCACCGCAGCTCCGCCCACTTCTACAACTCTCCTGATTCTACAGCTTATTACAAGCAAGAATCTGGCAAACCCATTTCTCAGTGCGCTCGCATGAAAATTCTGCTGAAACGGAATTATTATTATAATGATTATTATAAAAACGGAATGATAATTATTGATTGTATTACTGTGCTAATTGTTACTGTAGAACCAGATCAGGAGCGAAGAGACTGGGATTGTGGGCTTTCGAACCCCTAAAGGTCAGAGAACAAAAACACATCTTAAAAGCCATTAAAACCAGAATAAAACCTTATTAAACCAATTTTAAATTAGCAATTTCAAATTTTGTGTGTCTTATTCTTCATAAGATGCAAAACCTTCTAACTATACCGGGCCCCAAGGAGGCTAAGCTGGTCGTCACGAGGGCTAGGGCTTTCTCGGTGGCGGCCCCTGCCTGGTGGAATGAGCTCCTGGAGGAGATCCGGGCCCTGCGGGATCTGGTGCAATTCCGCAGGGCCTGTAAGACGGAGCTCTTCCACCAGGCTTTCGATTAG
>NW_015160850.1:188483-242252 GCF_001447785.1 Gekko japonicus | reverse complement strand
TTCCTGAGTAGATATAAATTACCTGCCTACCATTTTCTTCTCACCTTGATACAAGGAGTACTCCGTCTTTCTGTGTTATACCTCTGTTATACCTCACAGCCACTTGCGAAACGTCAGGTCCTACAATGCCAAGACCATGGCCATACAACCTAGAAAATTGACAACAGCTAGTTTCAGGAAAATGTTAATAAACCAAATATGTTCCAGCCTTCCAGTTTCTTCACTGGCTTATTGACCAGAATATTTCTCTTTGTCTAAAAGTGAAGTGACTTGTGCTGATCACAAAAGTAGGGTTGCCAAGTCTGGGTTGGGAAATACCTGGAGACTTTGGGGGTGGAGTCAGGAGAGGGCGTGGTTTGGGGAGGGGAGGGGCCGCAGCATGGTACAATGCCATAGAGTCCACCCTTCAAAGATGCCATTTTCTCCAGGGGAGCTGATCTCTGTCGGCTGGGGATCAGTGGTAAAAGCGGGAGATCCCCAGGCCCCACCTGGAGGCTGGCAACCCTACACAAAAGCAACAAATCCTGGTAATTCACATACATTATTAGGGTTTCTATTTAGTCTGGGGACTTCCTAGCTTTGCAGGAAAATGTGACTGTATAACTTTATAACCGACCAAATAAAAAACAAGCCTCCTCTTCCAGTGGTTCAGTGAGGACTAAATATGGTTCTGGAAGCACAAAACACAGTGGAGATTCAAAAGAGAAGGGAGGAGGGATTCGCCTGCTCAAACCACTGAGAGTTTATAGAAGTTTGGGGGAGGGATTTCCAAACTCGCACCCTCTTGTGATTTCTTGCAGGGACCCACTTTGTCCCACCAAATCCAGTTATCCTTTCTAGAGATATATGTTGATGTGATATGCTATATAGCTTTATCATGCTATAGCCAGGGCTATTTTGGGGCAGGAACGTACAGGAACGGAGTTCCGGCTGGCTTCAGAGCTGGCCACGCCCACTACAGCCAAAACCTCTCTGTGTGTGGCTACAGAGGGAAGGCCTGGAGAGTGACCTTGTGCAACTCCAAGGCGAGCGGGCCAGGGGGCCCCCTGGAAGCATCAGGGAGGCATTTAAATGCCTCCCTGTGCTTTCCCCAGCCTGTCCAAGGGCTGGCTTGCCCGGGCTCCCTGCAGCCCGGCGGTGCCCGGGCAAGCCAAGGGAAGGCATGGGGGTATGGCCTATTATGCTAATGAGCTGTGCTGTCAGGGGTGTGGCCCAATGTGCTAATGAGTTTCTGCTGCTGGGTGTGGCCTCTGTGATACACTATGCACTTTACTAAATGCAAGAAGAGCAAATCAGTCAATCCTAAAAGAAATCAACCCTGACTGTTCCCTGGAAGGCCAAATAATGAAACTGAAGCTCAAATACTTTGGCCACCAAATGAGAAGGGAGCACTCCCTGGAGAAGAAGACCCTGGTTGAGGATTGAGTAGACGCGGGGGAAATCGCGCGAAGCCGCAGGGCGAAATGCAGCCACGCAGCAGCTTGTGTGAAATTGACACGTACCATCGGGGCAAAGAGACGAGTGAGCGCGGAGCAGCGCTTGTGGGAAATCACCCAATGTGTGCGCTGGAGGCTAAAAAAACGGTGAGCTAGCTCACACTAACTCAGCTTAGAGGGAACACTGGTCATGGGGCCATGGCAGGAAGTTGGGGGGGCCAGGCCCCCAAATGCCCCACTGTTAGGGTTGCCAAGTCTTACCGAAGTAATAGAGGGGGAGTCCAGGGCTCTAGCAATCGCCCGGCGACGTGCCCAGCGTGATGACGTCACTTCCGGCCTACGTCATCGCGCCGGGCTTGTCAGCCTGATCGGGCCACTTCAGGGGTGGGGTCCCCCCACTGGCCAGATCTGGACCGGCGGATTGGGGGGCCTTTTTAGTGGGAGAATCCCCACCCACCCCCCAGGAGCTGCGGTGGCTCAAGTGGTTAAGACACTGAACTGCAGGCTGTGGAAGGTCGGTAGTTCAGCAGTTCGAGACCCGAGTGTGCCGCATGACTGAGCGAGCTCCCGTCTCTAGTTCCAGCTCCTGCCAACCTGGCAGTTCGAAAGCAAGAAATTGCAAGTAGATAAATAGGGACCACTTCGGTGGGAAGGCAACAGCGTTCTGTGCGCCTCGGTGTTTAGTCATGCCGACCACATGACCACGGAAACGTCTTCAGACAGCGCTGGCTCTTCAGCTTTGAAATGGAGATGAGCACCGCAACCCTCGAGTCGGATTCGACCGGCTTTTGAGCAAGGGAACCTTTACCTTTATTTACCCCGCCCCCCGTGGGGACTTGGCAGCCCTACCCACTGTAGCTATGGGCCTGATTACAACTGACCTGCAGGCTGCTTCAGAGGGTGGACTCTATGGCCCTGAACCCAGCTCAGGGCCTTCCCCTCCCCAAACCCCACCCTCTCCAGGCTCTATCCCTGAATCTCCCGGAATTGCCGACCTCAGAGTCAGGAACCATCCCTGCCACTCACATCTCGTGAGGCCCGTGTGCCTCAGGACAGCCCCCACTGGTGAAAGAAAACAAGTTGCCAGTCTTTACAGCGGTGAAAGTTAGCCTGGCACCCCATGGCCAGCGCCCGGTTAAATTTCAGAAGCCCAGTGGAGGGAACACAGGCTTAGATTTCCATTGGTCGAGAGGGAGACCCTCCCCTTGACTCGGGGGACGATCCCCAGGATGGATAAGGCCTCGCATAATGGACAATAGCTCGTCTGGAAGAGAAAAGATGGCTTCCCAATTTATAATAAGGCTTGTTTTTGCCCAGGAAATCGTTGGCAACGTCGCCTGGAGAGGGAACGAAACGCTCGGCTGTCCGCCGGCCAGATCCTTTCGCCGACAGAGGCCGCGTTGTCCGGGCCTCTGCCAGTGCGGACACAAAGGGTGCTTTTTCTCCCCCCTGCTTCATCATGATAGAGGGGCACCCTGCTATTTGATCTGTCATTGATAGACCAGCACCTGTCAATACACCAATTCAAAGATAGGCCCTTGCACGGACCTTCGCGGATCTCTGATGGCCCAATGCTGGGGATGGATGGGGCGGGGCGGCATATCTGCAGCACAGTGTCCTGGCTGCAATTCCCCGAGAGGCCCTCGTCTGGCCAGCGCTGCAGCCAGCTGGATCTTGGCCCTGATTTCATCCCACATACCTCTAAAGGATTTTAAAAATTCATTATTAAAGCAATGAGTCTAGTGCATTTGGATCCAGGTAGGAGTGCGTGTTTGATTCCCCACGCCTCCATGTGCAGCTGCTGGGGTGACCTTGGTTCAGTCACAAGTTCTCTCTGAGTTGTGCTCACAAGGGCAGCCCTCGAAAGAGCTCTCTCAGCCCCACCCACCTCACAGGGTGTCTGTCGTGGGGAGGGGAAGAGGAAGGAGATTGTAAGCCGCTCTGAGATTCCTTCGGGTAGCGAAGGGTGGGGTAGAAATCCAATCTCTTCTCTTCTCTTCTAGGGAGTTCAAGGCAGCCTATGCAGCGCTCTTCCCTTCCTCCTTTTTACCCTCACAACAGCCCTGTGAGGAAGGTGAGGCTGAGAGAGAATGATTAGCCCAGGGTAGGGTTGCCAAATCGGGCCGGGGGGCGGGGAACCCCCCGCTTCCGCGGCCCGATTTCCACCGCAGGGGAATTCCGGCCACGTTTGGGGCGTGGCTGAGCTCGTTTTCCCCTCCGACGAGCTCAGCCACGCCCCCAATGTCAGCACGTCGCCCGTCACTTCCGGCGACGTGCTGCCGGCGTGCGCGTGCTTTGCGCGCGCACCTCGGGACGACTCCCGGACCGCGGCGACGCTCCCCCGCCGCAGGGGGAAGAAGATTTGGCAACCCTAGCCCAGGGTCACTCAGGGTGCATTCAGACGGCCTGCCAGGAGCGGTTTAAACTAGTGGACTAATTTGATCCGGGGCAAGCGCAGTCACACTCCCCTCCCCCACCGCGCAACACATTTTTTTTTTACATTTATTTATTTATTCGATTTGTTATCCCGCCCTAACCCCTAAGGGTCTTTGGGCAGCTTACAGAGAGTGCTAATCACATTTACAGAATCTAACCTAGGGCCACAGATATACAGGGGTAGTGACTACCCTACCAGGCACCCTTTTTGCAGCGGATCTTCGGTTGTTGTCCTGTTCTTGCGGGCGGTAGTCGGCGGCGTCCTTTTCTGGTGCTGATCTTTGGAGTTCCCTTCTTCTGGCTGTAGCGATTCCATTTCCAGCCAGGACCACTCGCACTTCCGCGCATGCTCCGCTGCCGCCTCTGTCCCGATGAGGCTCCGGCCTGCTGCGTTGCTCCGCCTCCGCGCCAGTTGGTCCGGCCTCCTTCGCTCGCTCGCTCCTTGCCTCGCCAGCCACCATTTTTCTCCACCGCCACCGTCGACCACTCCTTCGCTTCGCTGCTCGCCGGTGCAACACAGGGACGTGCGCATGTGCATAGGCAGCCATCCACAGATTTGAGATCTTCGCACAGGCGCAGAACAGCCTATCCTGAAAAGCATGCCCTGAAGGAACAATGCCCTTTAAACTGAGCCATGGTCCCTCTTTTCAGCTCTCCAGGGTCTCAGCCAGAGGTCTTTCCCATCACCTCCTGCCTGATCCTTTTATCTGGATATGCCGGGGATTGAACCTGGGACCTTCTGCGTGCCAAGCAGAGGCTCTGCCACTGAGCCACAGCCATTGCCAGGCAGAATAGAGTTTGAACCTGAGTATCCCACAGTCTAGTCCAACACGCTTGACCTCACCATTTCTCACCACTGTGCCATGCTCAAAACTTTGGGGGATGTCAGTATGACACACGTTGAAGCATTGCGCATGTCATCATGGAGTTACACATTAAAAGACGTCAACGCCATTGGGTATGAGTCTTTCTATGAAATGGCATTCCATCTCTGCAATATCCCATGACTCATTGGGCCAAGAGAAGAACACAGGTGGTTCTGGACAAGAACATGACTTTGCACTTAAGATTTTTGCATTATTCATAATTCATAACATTGCTTTCCCACTCGTGTAGGTGATGAACACAGTAAAACATGGGAAAGATCTAAAAGCATTTCATAACCAACTCCTGCTCTAGTGGGTTAGGGCTGACAGCTTTGGGTGGGGAAATACCTGGAGACAGGGGCCATTTCCTGCAGGAGCACACAGGAGCGGAGCTCCGGCAGTAAAGAGCCCAGGGGGCGGGCACATGCAACAAGCCCCACCTCCCTGCTCCCAGCAGCCCTCAGTCAGACCAAGAAGCAGCCAGGTAAATTGCAGAGGCCCACCTCTCTGGGTCCCCCATCCAAAACAGTCCAGTGGCACCTTTAAGACCAGGTTTTATTCAGGTACCAGCTCTCCCTCCTCTGCGAGGGCAGATCTGCGCGTTCCCCCCCCCCAATAGCTAGCAATCCAAAACAGTCCAGTGGCACCTTTAAGACCAAGGTTTATTCAGGTAAAAGCTCTCCCTCCTCTGCAAGGGCAGATCTGCGCGTTCCCCCCCCCCAATAGCTAGCAATCCAAAACAGTCCAGTGGCACCTTTAAGACCAAGGTTTATTCAGGTACCAGCTCTCCCTCCTCTGCGAGGGCAGATCTGCACATCCCCCCACCCAATAGCTAGCAAATCAAAAGAGTCAAGTGGAGCCTGAGCGGTGGGTGTTGCCTTCTGACACACTTCCAGTGATGCCAGGGGGTGTGGCATATGCAAATGAGCTATGCTAATGAGCTATGCTAATGAGCTCCCTCATTTCTTTTTCTACGGAATGACCCCTGTCTGGAGATTTTTTCGGGGGGGCGGAGCCTGAGGAGAGCATGGTTTGGGGGAGAGGAGGGACTTCAGCAAGGTATAACGCCACAGAGTCCACCCTCCGAAGCAGCCCTTTTCTCCCGGGGGACTGGTCTCTGCCACCTGGAGATTCGTTGTGATCCCAGGAGATCTCCAGACACAACCTGGAAGCTGGCAACCCTAAGAGCAGGGGCTGGCAAACCTATTTCTTGGAGAGAGCTCCAGGCATCGGAAGCAGCGAGAGAGAAAGGGCAGAGCCCTTTCCACTCCAAGCGATCCCTGTGCGGCTGGGGGTGGTAGAACTGGCACAAACCTGTAAGACCAAGTTTTATTCAGCTACAAGCTCTCCGCCTTTCCGAAACGGGGCCTCCTCTCTCTTCCCTCGACCCGAGTGAAACAGGCCCTTCTTCTATTTCCAGATTCTGGCCGCCGGAGGCATCGCCTTCCTCCGTCCCACAAGCCCGTGTTGCTATATTAAAAATTGGGAAGCAATAATTATGGGGTCTGTGCGCCAACCACCCTCTGCCAAGCAGCCGCATGCCCAGGGGCTGTGCCAGGGCGTAGGGCTAGAGTTCCACAAGAGCAGCAGAGCCGGAAGAGGCCAGCCCTGCCTTTCCCAGAGCAAAGGATGTGAGCGCTCCGGAGGAAACCAGTCCATTGCAAACAGAAGGCCGAAGAGGGATTGTGAATGGGCACTGGCCGAACTGGGGCCTGGTGTACACATATTAGGGTTGCCAAGTCTATCTTCTGCCGGAGCGGGGGGCTCCCGGCCAGCGTCTGCTGATGTGACGATGGCAGGCATGCTGGGGGCGGGGCCATGGCCATACGAGGGAAAACCATAGAGTTTTCCCTCGGATAGCCGTGGCCCCTTGCGTGGTTGCGTCACTTCTGGGTGACGCGCACGTCGGGGTGGAGTTCCCCCCGGGGCCCAATCCAGCGGCCACGGGGAATGGGCCTCTGGGGCAGGGGTTTCCCCGCCCCCCGGGGGGACTTGGAAAGCCTAACACATATAGCAGACAGAGGGAAGCAAATCCAGAGGCGGTAAAGACGACGATGGCGAAGATGATGATGATGAGGAGGAGGAGGAGGAGGAGGAGGAGATTTGTTGTGATCCCAGGATAAATCCAATCTCCTCCTCCTCCTCCTCCTCCAGGGGCGGGGCTGTCCCATGGAAGATTTGTTCTCTGCTGTTTCATAATTCAAGACTAGAAGCTTAACACAGTGGAGGGACTTTCAGCTAAGGAGAAACCTCCTAATGGTAACAGCCATTCAACAATGGAACCCAGGGGTCATTTCCTGCAGGAGTGGAGCTCCGGCAGTAAAGAGCCCAGGGGGCGGGCACATGCAACAAGCCCCGCCCCCTGCTCCCAGCAGCTCCCTGGGCCACAAGGAGCATGAGGATCTGCACGTCCCCCCCCCCAGTAGCTAGCAATCCAAAACAGTCCAGTGGATCCTGAGCGGGGGGTGTTGCCTTCTGACACACTTCCAGAGGGGGTGTGGCATATGCAAATGAGTTATGCTAATGAGTTGTGCTAATGCGCTCCTGCACCTCATTTTCTACGAAATGACCCCTGATGGAACCCATTACTTAGTGGGGGCTCTCCCTTGCTGGACGTCTTCATTCACAGACTGGCCAGCCACCCATTAGCAACTAGGGTTGCCAAAGGGAACCCCACCCCCAAAGCATGTGATATGCATGTCACCCGGAGTTAATGCAATCGCGTCGGCGTGTTGGGGGCGGGGCCACGGTCATCCGAGGGGAAACTCTATGTTTCCCCCTTGGATGGTCGTGGCCCCGCCCCCAGCGTGCCCGGCGTCATAACGTCCCTTCCTGGTGACGTGCGTGCGGTGGGCGCACATGCGCATAGGACGCCGGACGGGAGTCCCCCGCTCCCAACGATTTTCGACTTGGCATCCCTAGCCCCAACACCCACCGCTACCCTGCTCCCTTCCATTGGGACATTTGGTTAATATAGCAGAGTTTGCCCAGCCATAGAAGTATGATACTGAGTGCAGGAGAACACATTTGGAGTCCAATGGCACCTTTAAGACCCAACGAAGGTTTATTCTGACAGCATTTAGTAATATTGCTGGCAAGGTGTCAGTGAGTCATGAGCAAATGTGTCAGATCATACTGATCTAGTCTGACAGTCAGGTGACTGCGATTGCATCAGACTTCTGGAACAGTCACCATGACTCAGCTCTTGTGAATATTGTAACCTGATTGGTGGATGTAAATATATATTGCAGCTTGTTCATTGCGGTCTCTCTCTGATTTGGAATCAACTGTATGCATAGCACTTTGTCACTCTGTATAGTGAATTTGCTACTTTCGTGCGCATGCACACTTTTTCAAATGCATTAGAATGGCAGGCAAGGTTCAAACTTATAACCAGAGAATGAGCATCAGGAAATAAATTTCCCGAGACATTTATTGAGACAGGATGCTGGACTAGATAGACCCCTGGTCTGATCCAGCAGGGTTCTTCCGATGTTCTTATGAAGGCCTCGGTCTCTCTGCCCTGTTGTTGGCTGTCCAGGGGAACTGGTTGCCCACTGTGTGAGACAGGATGTTGGACTAGATGGACCACTGGCCTGATCCAGCAGGGCTCTTCTGATGTTCTAATGAAGGCCTCGGCCTCTCTGCCCTGTTGTTGGCCCTCCAGAGGAACTGGCTGGCCACTGTGTGAGACAGGATGCTGAACTGGATGGACCCCTGGTCTGATCCAGCAGGGTTCTTCTGATGTTCTAATGGAGGCCTCGGCTTCTCTGCCCTGTTGTTGGCCCTCCAGGGGAACTAGTTGGCCACTGTATGAGACAGAATGCAGGACTGGATGGACTACTGGCCTGATCCAGTAGGGTTCTTCCGATGTTCTTATGAAGGCCTCGGCCTCTCTGCCCTGTTGTTGGCTGTCCAGGAGAACTGACTGGCCACTGTGTGAGACAGGATGTTGGACTAGATGGACCACTGGCCTGATCCAGCAGGGCTCTTCTGATGTTCTTATGAAGGCCTTGGCCTTTGTGCCCTGTTGATGGCCCTTCAGAGGAACTCGTTGGCCACTGTGTGAGAGAGAATGTTGGACTAGATAGAGCGCTGTCTGGCCTGACCCAGCAGGGCTCTTCTGATGTTCTAATGGAGGCCTCGGCCTCTCTGCCCTGTTGTTGGCCCTCCAGGGGAACTGGCTGGCCACTGTGTGGGACAGGAGGCTGGACTAGATGGACCCCTGGTCTGATCCAGCAGGGCTCTTCTGATGTTTTTATGTTCTTAGCTGTGTAAGCTCTACATGTGCAAATGGGAAATACCAGCTATCATCTGGCTCGTTTTATGTGTAACTGCCGGAATATCTTCAGGGCATTTCTCATCCACAGTTCAGTCCCTGGAAAGCATCACAGGTTTCACACTCTCTTGATAATAGAGCATCAGGAAGTGGGGGCTTTGTTAAAAGCTTCTCTCTCTCTTTGAAAGGCTGAATTGGCATTCTAGGGTTGCCAGCTCCAGGGTGGGAAGTTCCTGGAGATTTGGGGGGGGGTGGATCCTGGGGAGGGCGGGATTTGGGGAGGGACCTCAATGAGGTCCAATCGTCAGCAGTGTTCCCTCTAAGCTGAGTTAGTGTGAGCTAGCTCACAGTTTTTTTAGCCTCTGGCTCACACATTTTTGTCTTGGCTCAGGGAGGATGGCTCCAGAGCAAACTGATTTATGCAGGAGCCAAATCACTCACTCACAACTTTAATGCCGATAGCTCACAAAGTAGAATTTTTGCTCAGAAGACTCCACAGCTTAGAGGGAGCATTGATCGTCAGAGGCTGTGCTCTATACTACTATGTATCGTTTGCTGTAAGCCGGATCCGACTCTGTAATTCTGCATCATTTAATGTGTCATGCCTCTTCCGCCAGGCATTTGATTAGGGGCCGCCGCCACTGTAGCGCCCAGCCCGTAACTTTACCATTGAGCAGCTGCCGTGAGGGCCGATGAGCAGAAGAACATCTAGTACTGTTGGAAATCCAGTTGAAAGCACTCCATCTAACTGAATTTTTAACCGCTGCCAGCACTTTGTATTGTACTAATTTTAATTGTTGTGTTTTAATTGTGTATGTTTTATTCTGTATGTATGTTACCTGGAAGCCGGCCGGAGCCTGCGTTGCGGGGAGGGCGCGGTACAAATTTGATGATAAATAAATAAATAAATGTTAAACCCCTATGCTTTTCTTCACTCCTGGTTGGTTCTACAGTCCAAATCCTGTTTAATTGGTTATTGAATGTCCCATGCTGTTGACAGTATTTGACTCTCTCTGGAGGAGGAGGAGGAGGAGGAGGAGGAGATTGGGTTTCTACCCCGCCCTTCACCTGGCGTCTCAGAGCGGCTTGCAAACTCCTTTCCCTTCCCCTCCCCACAACAGACACCCTGTGAGGTAGGTGGGGCTGAGAGAGGTCTTTCGAGAACTGCCCTTACAAGGACAGCTCTTGTCAGAACTACGGCTCGCCCGAAGGTCATCCAGCAGCTGCAAGTGGAGGAGTGGGGAATCAAGCCCGGTTCTCCCAGATTAGAGTCCGTACAACTAACCACTACAGCAAACTGGCTCTGCTTAATCTGCCTTGAGACTCAGGAAGAAAGTCAGACTATGTATAACGTAAATAAATCAATTTAATTTAATGACTTTGAAATGTGAATATTGAACAGGACTCAGGCGTTCAACCCTGAAAGGCCAATTCGATTCTCCTCATAATTCATCCTCAAAACAAGCTCTGTTCAGGTTGCAAGGTCCCCACTGGCCACCAGCAGAAGATGGGAATGTTGGGATGCCAGATCCAGGTTGGGAAACTCCTGGAGGTTTGGGGGTGGAGCCTGGGGAAGTTAGGAACCTCAGGAGGTACAATGCCCTAGAGGAAGGGTGCCGAACTCATTTGTTATGAGGGCCGGATCTGACATAACTGAGACCTTGTTGGGCCGGTCCGTGCCTGTCATAAAACGGAATGCCGGGTAGCGGAGATCAGTGTTTCCTCTAAGCTGAGTTAGTGTGAGCTAGCTCACAGTTTCTTAGCCTCCGGCTCACACATTTTCGTCTTAGCACAGGAAGGAGGGCTCCAGAGCAAACTAATTTATGCCGCAGCCAAATTGCTCGCTCACAACTGTAAGGCCGGTAGCTCACAAAGTAGAATTTTTGCTCGCAGGACTCCACATCTTAGAGGGAACATTGGCGGAGATATATAAACTTTATAAAGGACACAAACACAAAGGGGTGTTTTCTTTTACTTAAAATAAAAACATGCTCAAAACATTAGTACTTTCGCAATATTTTGTTTACTTCACAGTGCTCTGAATTATTGCATCAAAATGTCTGTGCTGTTGCAGTCTTGAGTATGCTGTCCAGGTGTGTATCTGTAAAGCTGCAAACCTAAGATGACACAGCAGCAGCAGAACGGGAAGAAGAAGCAGGAGACAGCCAGTTCCACTGTGGGCCTCATCCGGCCCCCGGGCCGCATGTTTGACACCCCTGGTCCACTTTCCAAAGCATCCATTTTCTCCAGGGGAACTGATCTGTAGTCTGGAGATGAGCTGTCATTGCAGGGGCTTCCCAGGTCCGATCTGGAGGCTGGCATCCCTGAGTTGCATTCTTCGCAAAAGCTCTTGGAAGCATCTCCAACCCGTCTTTTTTGGCCATGTCATGAAACTGTCGATCAACCCATCACTACAGCAATTAAAGTGATTTTGCCATCTGGTTGTAACCCAGGCATTATGGTGGGTGGAAGGGGGGATGGACCACTCAGCTGAAAGCTGTTTTGATAGATTGGGTCCCTCACTGAACCGATTTTATTCTCATCAGATTCATTTGTACATCCTCACTTCTCGGAGCTATTCGTGGAATCTTTGCCTCTGAGTTATGAAAAAAAGAGAAAGAAAGGGGTCTTTTGGAAGGACGAGGAAAGAGAAGCCTGTCTTGTGGCACATTATGAAAGGAACGCTTCTGAGGGAAGAGTCGACAGGCCTTAAGACACCAGACCATCAGTCGATTCCATGAATTTTGTTCCAAATAAAGCTTCTTTTCAACAATTTTTTTTAAAAAAAATCTGTCCTTTTTTAAAAAGAAAAACTTGACTTCAGCCATTTTAAGAAATAAACAGAACGTAGACATGAACAAATACGCCAAACAATACCTTTCATTTACTCCCTGCCTCCCTGACCCTGGGGGGAAACATTTCTCCTCTCCGACGATTATGTTAACCACAAGAAAAGAAAACCTCAATACAAGGGAAGGTGAAGATTCCACATGAGAAAATTCCATCGTAAACAACATTCTGGATTTCCGGACATTACGGGCAAAATCTCCCGACTCGCTTTAGTTAGCCCGAGAAATATTGCACCGTGTATCCCACACTGGAGCGGCACATGGCTGACATCTGGTTCCCAGAACAACTTCCATCCAGGAAGCTTGCAGGGTAAAGGCTAGGATGATATCCCATGAAGACCATGCGCTTCTCAGCCACAGGCCAAGCATACTGGGTAGCAGGGGTCATTTCGTAGAAAAAGAGGTGCAGGAGCTCATTAGCATAACTCATTAGCATAACTCGTTTGCATATGCCACACACCCTGACATCACCGGAAGTGTGTCACCAGGCAACACCCACCGCTCAGGCTCCACTGGACCGTTTTGGATTGCTAGCTATTGGAGATCTGTCCTCGCAAAGGAGGGAGAGCTTGTACCTGAATAAAACTTGGTCTTAAAGGTGCCACTGGACTGTTTTGGATTGCTAGCTATGAGTGGGGGGGACGCGCAGATCTGCCCTCACAGAGGAGGGAGAGCTGGTACCTGAAGGCGGGCCAGGGGGGGCTCTGCAAGTTACCTGGCTGCTTCTTGCGCCTCACGGCCCAACTGAGGGCTGCTGGGAGCAGGGGGTTGGGCTTCTTGCATGTTCCCGCCCCCTGGGCTCCTTACTGCAGGAACTCCCCTCCTGTGCGCTCCCTCAGGAAATGACCCCTGCTGAGTAGGCTCTGAGCATCATGCAGGAAATGAATTCGGGGCAGGGTCCTTAGCAAGATGTCCTCCAGCCCTGACCTGGAGCACCAGCTGACCCTCAAAGGAATGAACTGCTAGAGGAGGCCAGGAGGGCAATGCTCCCTCTAAGCTCAGGGCCCTGCGAGATTTTTTACAGTTCCACGGGGCCTGCAAGACGGAGCTCTTCCGCCAGGCTTTCAGCTAGGGAGCCGCCACCACTATAGAGCCCTGGCCCTTGGTTCTGACACATAGCCCGTGCCGCAGGAAGATCAGGAGCAGAATGACTCTTAGACTTTGGAAACATACTGTGAAAGTCAGCCATCTCGAATAACTAACTAACCAAAACCAGCACTTTATGAATCTGTATTGGCTACAATGGAATTGTATTCGCTATAATGGAATTGCTTTAGATGATTTTATGTTTTTTATTGTATTTATGCATTGAGTGTGAGCTGCCCTGAGCCTGCATTGCAGGGAGGGCGGGGGTATAAATGGGATAAATAAATAAATAAATAAATATATAAGCTGTGGAGTCTTGTGAGCAAAAATCCTACTTTGTGAGCGACTGGCATTCAAGTTGTGAGCGAGCCATTGGGCTGCGGCATCAATTCGTTTGCTCTGGAGCCATCCCTCCCTGAGCTGAGACAAAAAATGTGCAAGCTGGAGGCTAAAGAACTGTGAGCCGGCTCACACTAACTCAGCTTAGAGGGAACACCGCAGGAGGGCTTCCACTTTCCTGGCTTTCCACAACTATGTAAAACTGGATTATTCGAGGGGGCTTTCCTACACAGGCAATAGAGTTGTGTGCAGTGTTCCCTCTAAGCTGAGTTAGTGCGAGCCAGCTCACAGTTTTTTAGCCTCCAGCTCACACATTTTTAGCCTCCAACTCACACCTTCACATCCCAAACCCCACCTTCTTCTGGCTCCACCCCCAAAATCTACAGGAATTAGCCAGCCGGAACTCTGTTCCTGTGCGTTCCTGCCCAAAAATAGCCCTGCTCACCACCATGGAATATCTAGATTTGCGTCCAGTAGCGCTTTAGGGAGCAACAAGATTTTGGTGTGTGTGAGAGAGAGAGAGAGAGAGAGAGAGAGAGAGAGAGAGAGAGAGAGAGAGAGAGAGAGAGGTGCCGTCAAGTCATGGCCAACTTTTGGCAACTCCAGAAAGGGTCTTTCAAGTTAGCTGAGAAGCAGAGGTGCCTTGCCACTGCTTTCCTCTGCAGAGTCTTCCTTGGTGGTCTCCCTTCCAAAGTACTGACCCTGGGTCGCTTCAGAGGTCTGATGAAGCTGGGCTACAGCACGCCACCTTTTCTGCAGCGACCCTATATAGGGTTGTGCATCTAATTCTGAGCATAACTAAATGCACCCAAGAGCCAAGGTCTGCCCTTGTTCTGAAAACAAGTATTTTTATCGCCTCCCCCTCCTTTCTGGAGCCTTGAGCGCCCCGTGCCAATTTAATTTCCTCCGCCACCCTCCGCGGCCTGAAGGACCTGAGCCCTGGGAGTGACAGCTGCCATCCCAGCCGACAAACAGCATCCAAAGGGAGCCCTTCATACTCCCGGCTCTTTGACCTGTCCCGCTAATGTGTTGGAGAGGGAGGTTAATTAACGGGAGGGCGATATTCGGGAGTGTAATTTTTCCTACAGCTTTCCTCATAAAAGAGAGGAGGGGTGGAATCCGGGCCATATTAAAGGAAGTGAGTAATTAAGCTGCACAAACAGGGAGCTGCCTAAACCGCAGCTGATGCCTGTCACGTCAAAGAACAACTAAACACGGAAGCAGAGCCAAAGACTGGGACCACCGACAACCACTGAGGGACTGCGGAGGGATACGAGGAATTGCTTCCGACCAAAAGATTCGTAACAAAGCCATCCCACTGTGTATACTACGTACTATCTGTTGTTGCATAGGTTATCCCACTATGTAACTTTTGCACAGGGGTCATTTCCCGTGGAAGCGCACAGGAGCGGAGCTCCGGCAGTAAGGAGTCCAGGGGGTGGGCACATGCAACAAGCCCTGCCCCCTGCTCCCAGCAGCCTTCAGTCGGGCCACAAGGAGCAAGAAGCAGCCAGGTAAGTTGCAGAGGGCCGCCACCCCATTCCGCCTTCAGGTACAAGCTCTCCCTCCTCTTTGAGGGCAGATCTGCACGTTTCCCCCCCCCCATAGCTACCAATCCGAAACAGTCCAGTGGCACCTTTAAGACCAAGGTTTATTCAGGTACCAGCTCTCCCTCCTCTGCGAGGGCAGATCTGCACGTCCCCCCACCCAATAGCTAGCAACCCAAAAGAGTCAAGTGGAGCCTGAGCAGTGGGTGTTGCCTTCTGACACACTTCCAGTGATGCCAGGGGGTGTGGCATATGCAAATGAGCTATGCTAATGAGCTATGCTAATGAGCTCCCTCATTTCTTTTTCTACGGAATGACCCCTGTCTGGAGATTTTTTCGGGGGGACGGAGCCTGAGGAGAGCATGGTTTGGGGGAGAGGAGGGACTTCAGCAAGGTATAACGCCACAGAGTCCACCCTCCGAAGCAGCCCTTTTCTCCCGGGGGACTGGTCTCTGCCACCTGGAGATTCGTTGTGACTCAGTCAGAGCAAGAAGCAGCCAGGTAAATTGCAGAGCCCCCCTGGCCCCCTGGCCCAAAACAGTCCAGTGGCACCTTCAAGTTTTATTCAGGTAGAAGCTCTCCCTCCTCTGTGAGGACAGATCTGCACGTTCCCCCCCCCCCAATAGCTAGCAATCCAAAACAGTCCAGTGGAGCCTGAGCGGTGGGTGTTGCCTTCTGACACACTTCCGGTGATGTCAGGGGGTGTGGCATATGTAAATAAGTTATGCTAATGAGCTCCTGCACCTCTTTTTCTACGCAATGACCCCTGCTTCTGCATTATTTAACATGCCATATTAGTACTAATTCTTTGTTTCTGCTTTGTCTCAGATTTCTGCTTGGTCTCAGATTTCGGCGTGCACACGAAAGCGTAGACCCAGAATTAAACTTTTGTTAGTCTTAAAGGCAGGGCTTTTTCTTTCTTTTTTTTGAAAAAGAGGTGCCATAACTCTCAAGAGGGAAATGAAGTTTTCAATCTGCATGCTGCAAACTCGTGAGCTTTTAAACGTTTTTTAAAAGAATATTGTCGAAGAGGTTCTGGAACCTCCGGCATGGTCCCCCCCCCCCCCCCCCGGGGCGGAAAAAGCCCCGCTTAAACGTGCCACCGGACTCTATTAATGCCATAATATAACATCTTTTTGGACCCTTCTAGTGTTTTATGACGTGGCCAGCCTGAAAAAACTGAGACTGGGGGCCTTAAATTGCTGTCTGATACGGCCAGCTGCTTTATCACATAGCTTCCTCCCGGCGCTCGTGCCTCCCCCGGACCAAATATTTCCTGGAGTCGCCTTCTTGCCGAGATGAATCATGCAAGGAAATGAAACTCCTAATTGCCCCGTGTAAGCTAAACACCACATCTTGGCTTCGGGACCACAGAAGATAATCAAAGGGCGCGAGATCAGTGGCATCTGGGAATGGGGGGCTTTCCTCTTTTGTTTACGGGGGCAAGCAGAGGGGAATGCGCATAGGAATTAGAGAAACATCTTTTCATCCACCGTCCCCGGTGTTTCCAGACGGCTTCCTTGGTCTGGTTTCACCTCAGATGGACTCGGCAGTTGTGCCGATGCATCGCATGAGCGACCGACTACCAGGGCAAAAAAGCCCAGAGCTCCAGAAAGAACTTTTTTCTTTCTTTTTTGCTACAGAAAATGCCACTTTCACCAAAAAAAGGAATGGGGGGGGGAGAGAAATGTGATATTTATGGGGTGGGGGAGAACATGATGTTCTGATTATACGAGTCCAGGCATAGCTTTGTGTTTACGTGGGCCTGGGAAATAAGGCCTGTGAGGGAAGGCCGAGGGCCTGTTAAACCTGCAGAAGGGAAGGCTAAGGAGGGGGATGAGACAGGCTTGCCAGCCCTGGGTGTGGGTTCAAGTCTCACCTCTGCCCTCAATTCACTAAGTGGCCTGAGGGCCGGTTTGGTGTAGTGGTTCAGAGCGGTGGACTCTACTCCAGAGAACCGGGTTCGATTCCCTACTCCTCCACTTGAAGACAGCTAGCTGGGTGACCATGGGTCAGTCACAGGTCTCTCAGCTTACAAAATAAGCCTAGCTTGCCACAAAAAGAACTAGAGCTTGAGGCTGCCAGATAATCTTTGGATCTTCTGGCTATATAGCACACCCACTGCCATACGATAATTAATTAACTAAATATGTGCGTATAATAATACCGGTCTAGCTTGCAGGCCTCTTGTAAGAGGTACAATATGACCAAACTGCAAACACTTTGAACTCCAAAATCATTCTGTTTTGCAATGCTTCCAAGGGCTCGGATTCTGCAGTGTGGGGAAATGTCAAAATTTCGGGGATACCATTTCAAGAGCTAATCCAGTGTAGTAGTTAGAGGATCTAAAGTAAAGGTCAAGGTTTCCCCTTGCTCAAAAGCCAGTCAGATCAAACTCCAGGGGGCGGTGTTATCTCCACTTCCAAGCCGAAGAGCCAGCGCTGTCCGAAGACGTTTCCGTGGTCATGTGGCCGACGTGACTAGACGCCAAGGTGCACGGAACGTTGTTGCCTTCCCACCGAAGGTACCTATTTATCTACTTGCAGTTTCTTGCTTTCGAACTGCTAGGCTGGCAGGAGCTGGGGCCAGAGACGGGAGCTCGCTCGGTTACGCGGCACACTCGGGTCTCGAACTTCCGTGACCCCACCATCTCCAAGCATCAAACTTGAGCAGGATCAGTTCAAAACACGGAAAGTATTCTTTCAACAGGCTCATTTCCGTTCACTCATAAACTGAAGACACATTGTTAAATCACATATTATTTACGGCCAAAGGTGGAAGGAACAGGAGCTTATGTACTGATACCCAGGGGTCATTCCCTGCAGGAGCGCACAGGAGCGGAGCTCCGGCAGTAAAGAGCCCAGGGGGCGGGCACATGCAACAAGCCCCACCCCCTGCTCCCAGCAGCCCTCAGTCAGAGCAAGAAGCAGCCAGGTAACCTGCAGAGCCCCCACTCCCCTGCCCAAAAAAGTCTAGTGGCACCTTTAAGACCAAGTTTTATTCAGGTACAAGCTCTCCCTCCTCTGCAAGGACAGATCTGCACATTCCCCCCCCCCCATAGCTGGCAATCCAAAACAGTCCAGTGGAGCCTGAGCCGTGGGTGTTGCCTTCTGACACACTTCCGGAGATGTCAGGGGGTGTGGCATATGCAAGTGAGTTATGCTAATGAGCTCCTGCACCTCTTTTTCCACGAAATGACCCCTGCTGATACCTTTCAAAGCAATCTAAGTTTTGGGCACCGAGATTTCACAAACTAAACACTGAATTTGAGCTTAGACTTTACATAAGAACGTAAGAGAAGCCAATGTTGGATCAGGCCAATGGCCCATCCAGTCCAACACTCTGTCACACAGTGGCCAAAAATACCAGGGGCCATCAGGAGGTCCAGCAGTGCGGTCAGGGCACTAGAAGCCCCCTCCCGCTGTTGCCCCCACCCAAGCACTTTAGCATTTCAAATATTTCAGGCTCTGTAACCCTGAGGGAAGCTTGTTATAGGGTTACCAGTCAGCAACCCCTAGGAGCTTTTGGGGGTGGGGCATGGTGATGTCACAGTGATGTGCTAGGAATTTCCCAAATCTCTATGGCTAAACCATAGGGTTTGGGAGATTCCTAGAGCATCACGACTACACCGCGACATCATTTCCAGGTATGTAACCAGAAGTGAAATCAAGGCAGTGGCAGAAACCCAGAGCCTGCGGGCAAGTTCCCCCCCCCTTGTTCTGAGTCAAATATAATCTGCACATTTGCCATGGAATCACTGCCCACTGCAGAGGATCTTCAGGAATGTTCGTGAGTCCAGCTGAATATGCACTGCATTCTATGCCAGAAAAAAGGCACAAAAATAGCGGATGACCAATTAGAAATATGTTCCAGCAATGAGATTTCTGGTTTCTGCAACAGTGAGGGGAGGGGGGGGAAGGGAAGAAAGATTCTTGGTCATTCTCAAAATCTCCCATCCGACAATAGGCCAATAGTGGGAACCTTTGCAGTTCCCAGACTTTTCGTTTAACAAGCGCAGCCAGAAGAATGTTGCAGTTGTTGTTGATCTGGCATCTCCCCACTCGTTCCTCTTGCCCAACCTTCCAGCACTCTCTCGTTCCTCTTACGGTTCATTTCTCAACCTTCCCCAAGGCCAGAGGGCCAAACAGGTCCTGACCAAAGGTTTAGGAGTGCCATATCTATGATACTCTTCAAGCTAGACCGTGGCGCCATCTAGTGGAGGCAGGGAGAACAGTCCTCCCTGTTCTGTAGATCAATAGGATTGCAGAACAAAGGGGCACCCAGACTGGTCAATCAATGCTCAAGTTACAATGCAACAAGAGGCACAGACAGACTGCAGATTCCCATGCACAGCAGACTGAGACGCCTCTAATTTGAAACCGTCGCAGCTTACTGAATTTAGAAACACCGAGCTGGAAGTGATCTCAAGGGTCATCTAGTCCAACCCTTTGCACAGCACAGGAAATTCACAAACCCCTCCCCCCAACACACACACACACACACACTCCTAGTGATCCCTGCTGTATGCCCAGAGGGAGGCAAAGAACCTCCAGAAGCAAGAGGCCAAACTGGCCTGGAGGAAAATGGCTTCCTGATCCCAAAGTGGCCATCAGCCTTTCCCTGGGCGTGTCAGAAAGGGCCATGAGAACTAAGCACTGAGGCAACCCTCCCTGCCCTCCCTCTCATGATCTGCCTGAGTTCACAGAATCCACATTGATAGCAGATGGCCATCTAGCCTCTGTTTGGAAACCTCCAAAGAAGGAGAGCCCACCACCTCTTGAGGAAGCTTGTTCATAAGAACATAAGAACATAAGAGATGCCAATGTTGGATCAGGCCAAAGGCCCATCCAGTCCAACATTCTATGTCACACAGTGGCCAGAAATACCAGTTGCCATCAGGAGGTCCACCAGTGAGGCCAGGACATTAGAAGCCCTCCCACTGTTGACCCCCCCAAGCACCAAGAATACAGAGCATCACTTGCCCCAAAGCCCCTATCTATACCTTGTGGCTAATAGCCACTGATGGACCTCTGCTCCTTATGCTTATCTAATTCCCTTTTGAAGCCGTCCATGCTTGTAGCTGCCACCACTTCCTGTGGCAGTGAATTCCAAGTGTTAATCACTCTTTGGGTGATTGAGGAAACACTCTGTCAGGAAGTTCTCCTTAATGTTTCGCCGAAAACTCTCTTGATTTAATTTCAGCCCATCGGTTCTGGTCCGACCTTCTGGAGCAACAGAAAACAACAACGCTCCGATCTCTATATGACAGCCCTTTGAATACTTTAAGATAGCTATCATATCATCTCTCAGTCGCCTCCTCTCCAGGCTAAACATACCCAGCTCCTTCAACCTTGCCACATAGAACCCGGTCTCCATACCCCTCACCATCTTCGTTGCCCTCCTCTGGACACATTCCAGCTTGTCAACATCCTTCCTATTGATTTATAAAACCAATGGTTGCCCATAGTCAGATGTTCTCAGCGGTGACCGTCTGGGAATTTGGTCCAGTTAACATCCCAGCAAAAGCTTTCTCTGTTCAGTTTTCATTAGCAGGCAAGAGCTTTGCGGTTACCTTGTTTTCTCGAGCTTTTAATTAGGGAATAAACTGACTTTTGGAATCTGGCTGGGTCAGACCGAATCTCTGTTTCAGGGTTGGTTTTTCCCTTGTGAAAATAGATCTGTAAGACCTGACCTGGAACGCCCAGGCCAGCCCAATTTCATAGATTTGTAGAATCATGGAGTTGGAAGGGACCTCCAAGGTCATCTAGTCCAACCCCCTGCCCAATACAGGAAATTCACAAATAGCCTCCACGCCCCCAGTGACCCCTCTTCCATGCCCAGAAGATGACAAAAAACCTTCCAGGATCCCCAGGCAAACTGGGCTGGAGAAAAATGGCTTCCTAACCCCAAAGGGGCGATCGGCATTTCCCTGGGTGTGTAAGGAAGGCCCCCGAGAACTCAGCATGGATGCGACCCTTCCTGCCCTTCCCTCTCGTGATCTGCTAGGGTTGCCAGGTGTGGGTTGGAAAATAGCTGGAGACTTTGGGGGTGGATCCGGGAGAGGGCGGTGTCCCACAGTTAGGGGTCCCAGAAGCTTCCCTCTGACTGGCTCATTAAGAGCAATTTCCTGAGCTCAGAGGCACAAAGATAGGAGTTTTATTGTTCTTTTCCGTTTTCTTTGTCCATCAACCCTTACGGCAAGGAGAGGGGAAGCCCATCTCAGCCAGTTTGGTGTAGTGGTTAAGTGCGCGGACTCTAATCTGGGAGAACCGGGTTTGATTCCCCACTCCTCCACTTGCGCCTGCCGATGTGATCTTGGGTCAGTCACAAGCTCTGGCACAGCTGTCCTTGAAAAAGAGCAGTTTGTGTCAGAGCTCTCTCAGCCCCACCCACCTCACAGGGTGTCTGTTGTGGGGAGGGGAAGGGAAAGGAGTTTGTAAGCCGCTCTGAGACTCCAAGTGAAGGGCCGGGTATAAATCCAATATCTTCTTCTTAAACTATACCTTGTGGCTAATAGCCACTGATGGACCTCTGCTCCATATGCTTATCTAATTCCCTTTTGAAGCCGTCCATGCTTGTAGCACCCACCACTTCCTGTGGCAGTGAATTCCATGTGTTAATCACTCTTTGGGTGAAGAAGTACTTCCTTTTATCCGTTCTAACCCGACCGCTCAGCAATTTCATGGAGTGCCCACGGGTTCTTGTATTGTGAGAAAGGGAGAAAAGTACCTCTTTCTCTACCTGCTCTTTCCCATGCATAATCTTATAAACCTCGATCATGTCACCCCTCAGTCGTCTTTTCTCCAAGCTAAAGAGCCCTAAGCGCTTTAACCTTTCCTCATAGGGAAAGTGTTCCAACCCTTTTATCATTCGAGTTGCTCTTTTCTGCACTTTTTCCAAAGCTATAATATCCTTTTTAAGGTGTGGTGACCAGAATTGCACACAGTATTCCAGATGAGGTCGCACCATTGATTTATATAGCGGCATTATGATATTGGCTGATCTGTTTACAATACCCTTCCTAATAATCCCCAGCATAGCATTGGCCTTCTTTATTGCAGTCACACACTGTCTCGACATTTTCAGTGAGTTATCCACTACAACTCCAAGATCTCTCTCTTGCTCAGTCTCTGCCAGTTCAGACCCCATCAATGTGTATTTATATTTAGGATTTTTGGCTCCAATGTGCATCACCTTGCACTTGGCCACATTGAACCCCATTTGCCATGTTGACGCCCACTTGCCCATCTTTGACAGATCCCTTTGGAGTGCCTCACAATCCTCACTGGTTTTCACCACCCTGAACAACTTTGTATCATCCGCAAATTTAGCCACTTCACTGCTTACTCCCAACTCCAAATCATTAATGAACAAGTTAAAAAGCAGTGGACCAAGTACTGATCCCTGTGGTACCCCACTGCTTACCCCCCTCCACTGGGAGAACTGCCCATTTATACTCACTCTCTGTTTTCTATTAATTAGCCAGTTTTTGATCCATAAAAGGACTTGTCCTTTTATCCCATGATTTTTGAGCTTACTTATGAGCCTTTGATGAGGAACTTTATCAAAAGCTTTCTGGAAGTCAAGGTAAATAATATCTATTGGATCCCCCTTGTCCACATGTTTGTTCACCCCCTCAAAGAACACTAATAGGTTAGTGAGACAAGATCTTCCCTTACAGAACCCATGTTGAGTCTGCCTCAATAGGTTTTGTTCATCTATGTGCCTACTAATTCTTTCCTTAATAATGGTTTCCACCAATTTACCCGGTATCGACGTCAGACTGACTGGCCTGTAATTTCCCGGATCTCCTCTGGAACCCTTTTTAAAGATGGGAGTGACATTTGCTACCTTCCAATCCTCAGGAATGGAGGCAGATTTTAAGGAAAGATTACATATCTTTGGGCTATTGAACTGACCTAGATCACAAGATGTAACTTTCCACCCAGCTATCAGGTCGATTGTGAGTAAATGATCTTCTGAATGCGTGTGACGTTAAATAAAGATGATTTCAGCTCTCCTCGGTAGTCGTGGTTGACTCACACCTAGGGCGATTTCTCACTAGAGCTGCCTTGCCTCGACACAAACATGTCAATTTCACACCCGAGGCTGCGGGGCTGCATTCGACTCGGCGCTTCGCCCGATTTCCTCCGCAGTTTCATGATCCTCAAAAACCAGGATCACGAAACTGCGGAGGAAATCGGGCGAAGCCCCCGAGTCAAAATGCAGCCCCGGAGCTTCGGGTGTGAAACTGACATGTTTGTGTCGAGGCAAACGGTGCTGTGCTGCGAGGCAGCTCTGGTGAGAAATCGCCCCTAGAGAGCGTTGGCTTAGCACAGCTCGCACTGGACAGGACAGTGAGAAAGAGAGTTTATACAGTTTCCCTACGGGGTATGGGGATGGGAGGGGCCTCCGCATGGTACAACGCCACAGAGTCCACCCTCCCAAGCAGCCCTTTTCTCCAGGGGAGCCGATCTCTGCCCGCTGGAGATAAACGCGGGAGATCCCCGGCCCCCACCTGGAGGCTGGCAACCCTATGATCTGCCCAATTTCACCAGATCTCAAAAAGTAAGCAGGCTCAACCCTGGCTAGTACTTGGATGGGAGACCACCAAGGAAGTCTAGGGTTGCTATGCAGAGGCAGGCAAGGGCAAACCACCGTCTGTCCCCTGGATAGCTCAGACTAGTCCAGGCTGAGAAGCAGAATGCCTGGGAGGTGGTCAGCGGGGGGGTGGGGCCTGTTGCCAGAGGGCCATGAGGCATCTGATTGGCCAAAAGAGGACGCTGGACTAGACGGGCCCTTGGTCAGCTCCAGTTGAGTGACTCTCGTGTTCTTATGGACTTCCGTGCCAGAGGACACCGTGAGCCATCCATCCACGGCAGGGGTGTCAAATATGCGGCCCGGGGGCCGGATCAGGCCCACCTGGAGGGCTTCTCTTAGGCCCGCAGTGGAACTGGCCGTCCCCTGCCGCCTCTTCCAGTTCTGCTGCTGCTGCGTCATCGTAGGTTTGCAGCTAACGGATACACACCTGAACAGCATACTCGAGATTGCAACAGCACAGACATTTTGATGCAATGATTCAGAGCGAGAGGTGTCAGTGATCGGACACTGTTAAATAAAACAAAGTATTGCAAGCGTGCTGATGTTTTAAGCATGGTTTTATTTTATGTTAAAAAAAACACCTCTGTGTTTGTGTCCTTTATAAAGTTTATATCTCCGCTACCTGGCATTACGTTTTATGACACACGTGGCCCGGCCCAACAAGGTCTCATTTATGTCAGATTCGGCCCTCATAACAAATGAGTTTGACACCCCTGATCTGTGGGATAGATTGAAAAGGGGCACAGATGGATTAAAAACTTCACTGAGAAACAGCTTCCCTTCGTTGCTCAGGTTCTCGAGCAAGATCTCGATCCTCCAAACCAGTTCTGCCTTCAACTACTTCTCTTTTAACTTCTCTAGCCTTTCTCCTTACTTCTCTTTTATATGTGTAATAACATTTTGCTTATGTGTTATATAAATTGTAATTCCCCTATTATCTTAATAATAGTTTTAAAAGTTTTTTAAAACGGGGATTAGACGGATTCGTGGAGGACAGCTAGTAGCCATGGTGAGTAAAAGGGAACCTCCACATTCAGAGGCAGTCAACCTGGGAATACCAGCTCCAAAAGGCAACTTTAGGGGAAGGCCTTGGCCTCTCTGCCGTGTTGTTGGCCCTCCAGAGGAACTGGTTGGCCACTGTGTGAGACAGGATGCTGGACTGGGTAGGCTACTGGTCTGATCCAGCAGAACTCTTCTTATATTTATATGAAGTCAGTAGGATATGTCTATCAGTGACTGCCAGCAGTGGTGACTAAAGGGAACCTCCACATTCAGAGAGAGTCAACCTCTGAATCCCAGCCAGGAGGTGATGTCGGGGAAAGGCCTTGGCTTCTATGCCCTGTTGTTGGCCCTCCAGAGAAACTCATTGGCCACTATGTGAGACAGGATGCTGGACTGGATGGACCACTCTTCTGACGTTCTTATGAAGGCCTCGGCCTCTCTGCCCTGTCGCTGGCCCTCCAGAGGAGCTGGTTGGCCACTGTGTGAGATAGGATGCTGGACTGGATGGACCACTCTTCTGACGTTCTTATGAAGGCCTCGGCCTCTCTGCCCTGTCGCTGGCCCTCCAGAGGAGCTGGTTGGCCACTGTGTGAGATAGGATGCTGGACTGGATGGACCACTCTTCTGACGTTCTTATGAAGGCCTCGGCCTCTGTGTCCTGTTGTTGGCCCTCCAGAGAAACTCATTGGCCACTATGTGAGACAGGATGCTGGACTGGATGGACCACTCTTCTGACGTTCTTATGTTCAAGGCTAGCAAAACAACGCAATCCACCACCAACTTTTCCTTAAACAAAAGGAAGCACTCCAAAAACCTGCAGGATGGAATTTCTCAGGGCTTGGTGGCGGAGAGAAAGGGATGAGTTGCATCCTGCCAAGTCACTCCGCTAACTAAGGGCTGCACCTTCCTCCATCTCGGGAGTTCTTTCACCCTCTTGCATTGAGGGGAAGGACCGGCGAAGGTGCTCCCAAATAACCGAGCAGTCGGATATAAGCCAGCATGTTGGGAATGAATCTGATGCTTACCGATATCTTCCATCCTGTAAACCAGGGGTCTTCAGCCTTTTTGTGTTTGCAGGCATAGTTGGAATTCTGATACAGGGTGGTGGGAACAATTAGAAAAAGGACTGCCACAGGAGGTGGAGCCAGTCAGAAATGGCTGCTGCAGAAGGCGGAGCCAACCATGAAATGTCAAGGAGAGAAGAAGAAGAGGAGGAGGAGGAGGAGGAAGAGGAGGAGGAGGAGGAGGAGGAGATTGGATTTATACCCTGCCCTTCACTACTTGAAGGAGTCTCAGAGTGGCTTACCATCTCCTTTTCCAACAGACACCATGTGAGGTAGGTAGGGCTGAGAGAGCTCTGAAATAACTTGTGACTGACCCAAGGTCACATCAGCAGCTGCATGTGGAGGAGTGGGGAATCAAACCCAGGTCTCTCAAGATTAGAGTCTGCGCTCCTAGCCACAACACCAAAGTAGCAAGGTTATGCAAACTTGCAAAGTTATACGTAACTGTAATAGTAACTCTTTGACATTTTGGGTAGAAGTTCTGTGTAAGAGGATGCCTTTTGATCAGCACAGCCAATCAGATGCCCTGCTGGGCGAGCGCCCACCTAGCCCCTCCTACTGTCTTAAAGCACTTGACGGACACCTGGAAAAGGTGTCTAGGGCACCGGGGCTTCCATGGCGTTATGGACCCCTGCTATATATGTTACATCTGTCTTCACCTTTAGTGAGAATATCCCCCCCCTTCCAGAAATTTCTGCCTTTTGGTTTTGAACTGTCTGCCGCAATAAGGCCAAACATTTTGACAAAAGCAATTCGGTCAGCTTCAGCTTGCTTAGAAAAAGACAGGGGTCATTTCGTAGAAAAAGAGGTGCAGGAGCTCATTAACATAACTCATTAGCATAACTTATTTGCATATGCCACACCCAGAGCTCCCTCTAAGCTGTGGAGTCCTGTGAGCAAAAATTCTACTTTGTAAGCGACTGGCATGAAAGTTGTGAGCGAGCAATTTGGCTGCTGCATAAATCAGTTTGCTCTGGAGCCATCCCTTCCTGAGCAAAGAAAAAATGTGTGAGCCAGAGGCTAAAAAACTGTGAGCTAGCTCACACTAACTCAGTTTAGAGGGAACATTGGCCACACCCCCTGACATCACCGGAAGTGTGTCAGAAGGCAACACCCACCGCTCAGGCTCCACTGGACTGTTTTGGATTGCTAGCTGTTGGGGGGGGGTGCAGATCTGCCCTCACAGAGGAGGGAGAGCTTGTACTTGAATAAAACTTGGCCTTAAAGATGCCACTGGACTGTTTTGGATTGCTATCTGGAGGGGGGGGCTCTGCAACTTACCTGGCTGCCTCTTGCTCTGACTGAGGGCTGCTGGGAGCAGGGGGTGGGGCTTATTGCATGTGCCCGCCCCCTGGGCTCTTTACTGCCGGAGCTCCACTCCTGTGCGCTCCTGCAGGAAATGACCCGTGGAAAAAGATATAACTTTGTAGGCTTGAGACCTCCAAAAAAAGGGGGGGGGAGAGTAGAGAAAGAGAGAGGGAATTGAAGGACATATTTTCTTCCCCTCCATCAAACTGGAATGGAGAGGGAAGAGGCCCCTGCTGCGCAAACCCGGTGCCTTTTCCGAAAACGTGCTCTGGCTGGGCTCATTAACAAGAACTCTGAACTCTGTTTGACCACAGCGTTGGCTGGTTTTTCGGAAGGTACTGGCCAGGGGGGTAGCCGCAAAGCGGGAAAGGACATTCGACACAAAGGATTGTGAAAACGAGCGATGCGAACATTTCGATTCTTTTTTTTTTGCCGAGCCCTTTTCCGAATCCATCTATCCAAGGAGTCCGAAGGGAAATTCTGTTATTCACGCGGGACATCCCTGGGGGGTCGGTGCACATTGCTGTCCGAGACCTTAATACAGTTGCCAACTCTAGGTTGGGGAATTCCTGGAGACTGGGGATGCAGTGTTCCCTCTAAGCTGAGTTAGTGTGAGCTAGCTCACAGTTTTTTAGCCTCTAGCTCACACATTTCTTGTCTTTGCTCAGGAAGGATGGCTCCAGAGCAAACCAATTTATGTTGTAGCCCAATCGCTCGCTCACAACTTCAATGCCGGTAGCTCACAAAGTAGAATTTTTGCTCACAAGACTCCACAGCTTAGAGGGAGCATTGGTTGGGAGGGCAGTTTTTCGGAGACGGGAGGGATCGCAGCAGGGTAAAAGCCATGCCGTCCAACCTCCAAAGCAGCCATCTCTTCCAAGTAGGGTTGCCAGCTTCCAGGTGGGGCCTGGAGATCTCCTGGAATCACAGCTGATCTTTAAACTATAGAGATCAGTCCCCCTGGAGAAAACGGCTGCTTCGGAGGGTGGACTTTGTGAGCTACAGACATCAAAGTTATGGGCAAGTGATTTGGCTGCTGCATACATTAGTTTGCTCTGGAGCCACATCCTTCCTGAGCTAAGACAAAAATGTGTGAGCCGGAGGCTCAAAAACTGTGAGCTGGCTCACACTGACTCAGCTTAGAGGGAACACTGGAAGAGATTGGATTTATGCCCCGCCCTTTGCTACTGAAAGGTGTCTCAGAGCGGCTTACAAACTCCTTTCCCTCCCCCTCCCCACCACAGACACCCTGTGAGGTAGAAGAAGAAGAGAAGAGATTGGATTTATACCCCACCCTTCGCTACCCAAAGGTGTCTCAGAGCAGCTGACAAACTCCTTTCCCTCCCCCTCCCCACCACAGACACCCTGTGAGGCAGGTGGGGCTGAGAGAGCTCTGACAGAAACGGCTCTTTTTCAAGAACAGCTCTTATCAAAACTAGGGCTTGCCCAAGGTCCTGTTACAGGAAGTGGTGGTGGCTACAAGCATGGACGGCTTCAAAAGGGAATTAGATAAGCATATGGAGCAGAGGTCCATCAGTGGCTATTAGCCACAAGGTATAGATAGGGACTCTGGGGAAAGTGATGCTCTGTCATCTTGGTGCTTGGGGGGGGGTCAACAGTGGGAGGGCTTCTAATGTCCTGGCCCCACTGGTGGACCTCCTGATGGCACTGGTATTTCTGGCCACTGTGTGAGACAGAGTGTTGGACTGGATGGGCCTTTGGCCTGATCCAACATTGGCATCTCCTATGTTCTTATGTTCTTATCCAGCAGCTGCAAGTGGAGGAGTGGGGAACCAAACCCGGTCCTCCCAGATTAGAGTCCGCGCACTTCACCCCTACACCAAAGGGGACTAGAGTCCGCGCACTTCACCCCTACACCAAAGGGGATGGCAAAGGATGAGATGGTTAAACGGTGTTATCGATGCAACGAAGATGGAGTTGAGCACACTCCGGAGGACGGCGGAAGACAGGAGGGCCCGGCGTGATGTGCTCCATGGGGCCGGGAAGAGTCTGACTCGACTGTGTGGCAGGACAACACCACAAAGGCCAGGCCCACCTGGATCCATCTGGAATCCCCTCTTCCAAATGTCACGCGGGCAGCCACATTTCGGCATCGTTTTCCCTGCCAGTTTGCGCTCATGAATTCCCCTTGAAAATCTCGGTTCCCCTTTGGCAGCAGAAGTCCCCACGGCAAAGGCCACCGTGTTGCTGAGCCCCGTGATTGGCACGGAGTGCTTTATCGCGGTTGGCTGGTTTGTTTGTCCTGAGATAAAAGGTTTGGTTCCCCACCTCTTCTGGCTAACGTCTCTCACCCGGTTCATGACAGGCAATGTGCCATGAAAAAGTTAGGGAGAAAGGAGGGTTGGAAGCATTTATCTAAGGATCCGGGATCTCTCCTTGGTCTCTGTCTCTGGTAAACAACGAGAAAATGACAGCTGTCTCGGTTGCCAATCACCGATGACAGTCAAGAGAGCAGAAAGCCGGGACATTCTTTCAGGGCACTCTTCTGGCGGGAGAAGAAAACCTGTATGTCGGGAGGGGGGGTGGAGAAAAAGTATCTTGTGGATACCTGAGTACCTTGGGAAAAAATGAAGTGTTTTGACTTTTCACTCAGCGGCCTAATGGGCACGAGACAAATTGTCTTGCGTTTCATACGGTCGTTTCCACCACCTGTTCCTTTCCTCTTTTGTCCAGAACAATTCCGGTCTGTAGGGGGGGGAAAGAGATGGTTTAAATATAAAGAAATCATTTCACAACGGCAGAAGGGAACCCACGCTCGGAAGGGGGGGGAGAAAAACAGGGGAGGGGCACGACGGACGGAAAAGTTTCTGTAGCCAAAGGAACTGAAAGAGGCTGCCCCCCCCCCCCAAGGAAAGGAAGGGATCCTTCTGATACTGGGCCAAGTCCATCAACTGCTAACAGGAGGAATCCACAACTGCGTCTTGGTTCAGCTTCCAGGTTTTTGTTGTTGTTGTTGTTCAGTCGCACAGTCGAGTCCGACTCTTCGCGACCCCATGGACCAGCTCCCGCCAGGCCCTCCTGTCTTCCGCCGTCCTCTGAAGTTTGCTCAATTTCATGTCCGTTGCATCGATGACACTGTCTAACCATCTCATCCTTTGCCGTCCCCGTCTTCTTTGACCTTCAATCTTTCCCAGCATCAGGGTCTTCTCCAGTGAGTGCTCCCTTCTCATTGGGTGGCCAAAGTATTTGAGCTTCAGTCTCATTATCTGGCCTTCCAGGGAACAGTCAGGGTTGATTTCTTTTAGGATGGACTGGTTTGATCTCGTTGCAGTCCAAGAGATTCTCAAGAGTCTTCTCCAGCACCATAGTTCAAACGAATCTATTCTTCGGCACTCGGCCTTCCTTATAGTCGAACTCTCGCAGCCATACATGACTACTGGGAATACCATTGCTTTGACCATGCGGACTTTTGTTGGCTTAGCTGTTGCCATATTGGCCTTAACTGAATGCTTTTTCTCCCTCTCTCAAAAGTCTAGAATTCGAGGGCATCTGAGTTGATGGGCAGTAGATTCAGGAGGAGCCAGTTTGGTGTTGTGGCGAAGTGCGCGGACTCTCATCTGGGAGAACCGGGTTTGATTCCCCACTCCTCCACTTGCACCTGGCTGGATGACCTTGGGCAAGCCGTAGCTCTGACAAGAGCTGTTCTTGAAAAAAGAGCAGTTTCTGTCAAAGAGCTCTCTCAGGCCCACCGACCTCACAGGGTGTCTGTTGTGGGGAGGGGAAGGGAAAGGAGTTTGTCAGCCGCTCTGAGACCCCTTTGGGTAGTGAAGGGTGGGGTATAAATCCAATCTCTTCTTCTATTTACACAAGGAGTGATTAAAATGTGGAATTTGCTGCCTGAGGGTGTAGTGATGACCACAGGCTTAGAAGGCTAAGAGGGGATTAGTCCTTGAATACCAATGCCAGGAGGCAACATCAGGAGGCCAGGAGGCCTTGGCCTCTCTGCCCTGTTGTTGGCCCTCCAGAGGAACTGGTTGGCCACTGTGTGAGACAGGAGGCTGGGCTAGGTGGATGACTGCTCTGATCCAGCAGGGCTCTTCTGATGTTCTTGTGGACTTCTTAACCACATTCAGAGGCAGTAAATCTCTGAATCCCAGTACCAGAACATCTGGGAAAGATCTTGGCCTCTATGAGAGATCTTGGCATTTAAGAGAGCCAGTTTGGTGTAGTGGTTAAGAGCGCCAACTCTAATCTGAGAGAACCGGGTTTGATTCCCCACTCCTCCACATGCAGCTGCTGGTGTGACCGTGGGTCAGTCAAAAGTTCTCTCACAGTTGTTCTCTCAGGGGCAGTGCAGGAAAGAGCTCTCTCAGACCCACCTACCTCACAGGGTGTCTGTTGTGGGGAGGGGAAGGGAAAGGAGATTTTAAGCCGCTCTGAGACTCCGAGTGCATGGTGGGGCATAAATCCAATCTCTTCCTCTTCTTCTATGTCTTGTTGTTGGACCTCCAGAGCAACTGGTTGGCCAGTGTGTGAGCCAGGATGCTGGACTAGATGGACCCCTGGTCTGATCCAGCAGGGCTCTTCTGATGTTCTTATGAAGGCCTCGGCCTCTCTGCCCTGTTGTTGGCCCTCCAGGGGAACTGGTTGGCCACTGTCTGAGCCAGGATGCTGGACTAGATGGACCTCTGGTCTGATCCAGCAGGGCTCTTCTGATGTTCTTTTGAAGGCCTCGGCCTCTCTGCCCTGTTGCTGGCCCTCCAGGGGAACTGGTTGGCCCCTATGTGAGCCAGGATGCTGGACTAGATGGACCTTCACTGGTCTGACCCAGCAGGGCTCTTCTGATGTTCTTATGAAGGCCTTGGCCTCTCTACCCTGTTGCTGGCCCTCCAGGGGAACAGGTTGTCCACTGTTTGAGCCAGGATGGTGGGCTGGATGGACCACTGATCCAGCAGGTTTCTTCTTCGCTTTCAGACATGATCAGTATCATCAATGGGAACAAAACATCACTAGATCCAAGTCGTACCTTCAGGCACCTCTGTATAGGGTCAGTCTGTAGGGTTCCTTCCAATCCATACTAGAAAGAGAACAATAATGACGGTTTATTTTTTCAGAGATCCAAATTTTTGTCCCAATTCATGGATACACCCAAACCTGGATGACTCAGGCTAGCTTGAACTCATCAGATCTCGGAAGCTAAGCAGGGTCGGCCCTGGTTAGGACTTGGATGGGAGACCACCAAGGAAGCCCAGGGTTGCTACGGAGAGTCAGGCAACGGCTGACTACCTCTATTCATGTCCTGCCTTGACAACTCTCTGGGGTCACCATAAGTTGCCTGTGACTTGACGTGACTTCCCAACGCCACCGTTCATAGATACACCTGTACAGGGCCTTTTTTGTAGAAAAAGCCCAGCAGGAACTCATTAGCATAATAGGCCACACCCAACAGCAGACACTCATTAGCATATTAGGCTACACCCTTGACAGCACAGCCTATTAGCATATAGGCCGCACCCCCATGTTACCAGAAGTGTGGTCATCCAGCCACACCCACCTTTTGCTTCTTATTCTGTTTACCTTGTTGTCAAAACCCAGAGCTTTTTTTGTAGCAGGAACTCCTTTGCATGTTAGGCCACACACCCCTAATGTAGCCAATCCTAATGAGTTTCTGCTGTTGGGTGTGGCCTGTTATGCTAATGAGTTCCTGCTGGGCGTGGCCAACTCGGGAGCCAGCCGGAACTCCGTTCCTGTGCGTTCCTGCCCAAAAATAGCCCTGCACCTGTAACACATACATGCACCCAGAGCAATTAAATGGGGAGATGATCTGCCCATCGTTGACCTATGACACAAGGTTCCAGTGTGCGGGAATTTCGCGTGTCCCCTTTCAGCACTGCCCATTGGAGATCTTTTTAAAATGTGCTACCAGACACATGTGCAATTCCCATTGCGGCTCCCAGAGAACACCTGTGCAACGCAAGACTTCTGTGGGTGTGCGCATGTTTTCATAATGTGATGAAGAAATATATTCACTGCAGAACTGAAGCCTAAATACATTTTCATAATACAACATCACGGTTGTTTTTGTTATTGACTACAACCTCCAGGGAGCTGCGGTGGCTCAAGTGGTTAAGATGCTGAACTGCAGGCTGTGGAAGGTCGGTAGTTCAGCAGTTTGAGACCCGAGTGTGCCGTGTGATAGAGTGAGCTCCCGTCTCTAGTTCCAGCTCCTGCCAACCTAGCAGTTCGAAAGCAAGAAATTGCAAGTAGATAAATAGGGACCACTACAGTGGGAAGGTAACAGCGTTTTGTGTGCCTCGGTGTTTAGTCATGCCGGCCACATGACCACGGAAACGTCTTCGGACAGTGCTGGCTCTTCGGCTTGGGAACGGAGATGAGCACCGCAACCCTAGAGTCGGACTCGACTGGCTTTCGAGCAAGGGAGACCTTTACCTTTACTTACAACCTCCAGGTGCTAGCTAGAGATCTCCCTGGATTACAACTGATCTCCAGGCGACAGAGCTCAGTCCCCCTGGAGAAAGTGGGAAGAAACTTTGGAAGGTGGTGTCTATGGCCTTGTACCGTCCTCACCCACCTCCCCGTCCCTAAACCCCGCCTTTTCAGGCTCCGCCCCCCAAATCTCCAGGTATTTCCCAACTCAAAGCTGGCAAACCAAATCCTGACCTTATAAATCCACGGAGGGCTCCCTCCAGAAACTCCCCTTCTCGAGCCGCTGTCCAAAAAAAGGAAGGATAAAAATAAAACTTGAAAGAGAGGGAGAGAGAAAGGCCTGCCGGCCTGCCGTGGGAGTCGATTCACGCGAGGCCACAGTGTTGATTATGACATTTAAAGTCTGTGATTAAGAACACCGAAAGGCCTCAACTAGAAAGGCATTTAGCCTGTAATTTCCCTCCAGTCTCAGACTGTACTTCCTTATGAGCCGTTGCAGGGGGTGGGTTTCCCCCCTCCCTCCCCCCCCCCTTTTTGTGTCCATCATCAGCTTGTAATTATTGCCATTTCCAAAGCTTTACCAGACAGGGTTCCTTTAGAAGCCAGGCCGGCTGGCTGTTTACGAGCAAGACGCATAAAGAGAGCGGTAATGTTACTCTGCACGGAGGGCCATCCGGCCCTAAGCACCTCCTCGCCAGTGTTCCCTCTAAGCTGAGTTAGCGTGAGCTAGCTCACAGTTTTTTTAGCCTTTGGCTCGCACATTTTTGTCTTAGCTCAGGAAGGAGGGCTCCAGAGCAAACTAATTGATGCAGTAGCCAAATCGCTCACTCACAACTTTAATGCCAGGAGCTCACAGAGTAGAACTTTTGCTCACAAGACTCCACAGCTTAGAGGGAGCATTCGCCAGTGGTCCCTCCAAGCTGTGGAGCCTTCTGATCAAATATTCTACTTTGTGGGCTACTGGCATTAAAGTGGTGAGCGGGCGATTGGGCTGCTGCATAAATTAGTTCGCTCTGGAGGCATCCCTTCCTGAGCTAACGCAAACATCTGTGAGCTGGAGGCTAAAAAACTGTGAGCTAGCTCACACTCACTCAGCTTAGAGGGAACACTGCGTCCTCACCCACCTCCCATTCCTTCTCCCGGCTAAATCTCCCTTCCTTCTCCTCCACCGGCTCTCGGTTTCACCCTCCTTTCCCGTCATCATGGAGCTGAGGACAGGAGGAGAGGTTACGGTATCCCCAGCCCAGAGCAGCCAATCTCCCATCTTGCATGGCCCCGACCCACCAAAAGTGCCCCCAGCCCTGGCCATCTCAGTTGGATGGGAGACCACCAGAGAAGTCCAGAGTCATTACGCAGAGACAGGCAATGGCAAACCACCTCGGAATGTCTCTTGCCTTGAAAATATGGATGCCAGCTCTGGGTGGGGAAATACCTGGAGATTTTGTGGGTGGAGCCTGGGGAGGGCGGGGCTTGGGAAGAGGAGGGACGGACATCATTAGGTTCTAAGGCCATAGAGTCCACCCTCCAAAGCAGCCATTTTCTCCAAGGAGAACGGCTCTCTTTCGTCTGGGGATCAATTGTAATAGCGGGAGATCTCCAGGGGGCACCAGGAGGTTGACGACTCGAAAATCCCACAGGCTTGCCATAAGTCAACTGCGACTTGGTGGCAAAAAAAAAAATTGGGGTTTTTAAACCGAAAACATTTGTAACTCTTATTGTAAGCTGCCTTGAGCTACACGAAAGTCGGGATGTAAACTATTCAAGAGGGCTTTTTCTGCACAGGTTAATGGGGTTGCGTTGGGCAAAATTTCGAGGGGGAACAAAATTTCGATAACAAACTCCCAGTGGACAAGGGGGATCCAATAGATATTGTTTACCTTGACTTCCAGAAAGCTTTTGATAAAGTTCCTCATCAAAGGCTCCTAAGTAAGCTCAAAAATCATGGGATAAAAGGACAAGTCCTTTTATGGATCAAAAACTGGCTAATTAATAGAAAACAGAGAGTGAGTATAAATGGGCAATTTTCTCAGTGGAGGGAGGTATGCAGTGGGGTACCGCAGGGATCAGTACTTGGTCCACTGCTTTTTAACTTGTTCATTAATGATTTGGAGATGGGAGTAAGCAGTGAAGTGGCTAAATTTGCGGATGATACGAAGTTGTTCAGGGTGGTGAAAAACAGTGAGGATTGTGAGGCACTCCAAAGGGATCTTTCAAGGATGGGCAAGTGGGCGTCAACATGACAAATGGGGTTCAATGTGGCCAAGTGCAAGGTGATGCACATTGGAGCCAAAAATCCTAAATATAAATACACATTGATGGGGTCTGAACTGGCAGAGACTGATCAAGAGAGAGATCTTGGAGTTGTAGTAGATAACTCACTGAAAATGTCGAGACAGTGTGTGACTGCAATAAAGAAGGCCAATGCTATGCTGGGGATTATTAGGAAGGGTATTGAAAACAGATCAGCCAATATCAAAATGCCCCTATATAAATCAATGGTGCGACCTCATTTGGAATACTGTGTGCAGTTCTGGTCACCACACCTTAAAAAGGATATTATAGCGGGCATTGTTTGACTGGGATTGCCTGTAATTGAGAGGAAGTGGAAGGGGCATTGTTTTGCCTGTGATTGAGTGCCTGGGTGAATTTGAATTTGAATAGCTGCTGCCTGACCTCTGCTGGGGGAGGCCTCTATTTAAGGAAGCACCTTGCCAGAGGCAGAGGAGACCAGCTGAGCTCTGAGCAGGAGCAGGAGAGAGAGCTGTGAGAGAGGTGAGTGGGTTTCTTTTACTTGCTTTCAGCTGAGAGAATTCAGCTAAGGATATTTTGTGGGAAAACTGTGTTTAGCAGTGTGTGGAAGCACTTAGAGTTCTTGCAGAGTCCTGGCTGATTGAGTGTGGGAGAGGAACGGGCATTGTTTGACTGGGATTGCCTGTAATTGAGAGGAAGTGGAAGGGGCATTGTTTTGCCTGTGATTGAGTGCCTGGGTGAATTTGAATTTGAATAGCTGCTGCCTGACCTCTGCTGGGGGAGGCCTCTATTTAAGGAAGCACCTTGCCAGAGGCAGAGGAGACCAGCTGAGCTCTGAGCAGGAGCAGGAGAGAGAGCTGTGAGAGAGGTGAGTGGGTTTCTTTTACTTGCTTTCAGCTGAGAGAATTCAGCTAAGGATATTTTGTGGGAAAACTGTGTTTAGCAGTGTGTGGAAGCACTTAGAGTTCTTGCAGAGTCCTGGCTGATTGAGTGTGGGAGAGGAACGGGCATTGTTTGACTGGGATTGCCTGTAATTGAGAGGAAGTGGAAGGGGCATTGTTTTGCCTGTGATTGAGTGCCTGGGTGAATTTGAATTTGAATAGCTGCTGCCTGACCTCTGCTGGGGGAGGCCTCTATTTAAGGAAGCACCTTGCCAGAGGCAGAGGAGACCAGCTGAGCTCTGAGCAGGAGCAGGAGAGAGAGCTGTGAGAGAGGTGAGTGGGTTTCTTTTACTTGCTTTCAGCTGAGAGAATTCAGCTAAGGATATTTTGTGGGAAAACTGTGTTTAGCAGTGTGTGGAAGCACTTAGAGTTCTTGCAGAGTCCTGGCTGATTGAGTGTGGGAGAGGAACGGGCATTGTTTGACTGGGATTGCCTGTAATTGAGAGGAAGTGGAAGGGGCATTGTTTTGCCTGTGATTGAGTGCCTGGGTGAATTTGAATTTGAATAGCTGCTGCCTGACCTCTGCTGGGGGAGGCCTCTATTTAAGGAAGCACCTTGGCAGAGGCACGAGCCTCTGGCACGAGCCGAAGGGTGAGCTAAAGGGCTCTTTGCCTGTGGCTCTTAGCCTAGGGACTCTTAGACTAGGGGCGCTGTAAGAAGCCCAAAAAGAGCCAGAAAGACAAGGCCCTAGGCTCTTTGTCTTTCCCGTAAAATAATTTGACTTGATAACAAAACCCACATAAATACCAAGGGTTTAAAAGGGGGATTATATTTATTTATTTTAAAAGAATTATGAAGCCAGAATGCCAGCAGGGGGTTGGGGGCTATCCAGTGTTTTGCACGGAGTGTCACATGTATGACTATCTGCCCACTGGGCAGAAGTCTTGGGTGTGTCCTCGGTGCAAGGAGCTCCTGGTTCTCAGGGAACGTGTGTGCTCCCTTGAGGCCAAGGTGGCTGACCTGGAGAAGCAGAGACAGTCAGCTAGGCACACAGAAAAGACTCTCGGGGACTTGTTAGCTTCGTCCCACTCTGGATCTGGCAGCCCCGCTGCTGTCAGGGAGCATGAGGGTCTAGGGGAAACAGGGCACCATGCTGAGGATAAGGGGAATGTGCCCTCAGAAGGGACCTCTTCCCCAGCTGGTGAGCGGCTCTCCTTTTGCACCAAGGAACCATCCCTGAGCAGGGTGGGAGGGGGGCTCTTGGTAGTGGGTGATTCGATCCTTAGGCAGGTAGACAGCTGGGTGGCGAACCCGCGTACTGACCGTATGGTGACTTGCCTGCCTGGTGCGAAGGTAGCGGACATTACGCGTGTTTTAGATAGGCTGGTAGATAGTGCTGGGGAGGAGCCAGTGGTCGTGGTGCATGTCGGCACCAACGATGTGGGGAAATGCAGTCGTGAGGTCCTGGAGGAGAAATTTAGGCTGCTGGGCAGGAAACTTAGGTCCAGGACCTCCAAGGTAGCCTTCTCAGAAGTGTTACCTGTTCCACGCGCAGGGCCGGAGAGACAGGCAGAGATCAGGAGTCTCAATGCGTGGATGAGACGATGGTGTAGGGGGGAAGGGTTCAGGTTTGTTAGGCACTGGGATACTTTTTGGAACAAGAGGGAGCTGTACAGGCGAGACGGTCTCCACTTGTCCCGAGAAGGAACCAGGCTGCTGGCACTTAAAATCAAAAAGGTGGCAGAGCAGCTTTTAAACTGAATATTGGGGGAAAGCCGACAGGAGATGAAAAGTCTCTGGTTCGGGTTGGCTCATCTGAGAGAGGTGAGGGGGTACCGGTTGCTTTTCTACAGGGAGGTGGATTGAAATTGTCCACAGAGGCCATGGCTGGTGACATGGACTGCCGGACAACGACTCGAGATAGCAAGAGGAAGGATGCAGGCTTAACTTGTAAGGGAAATTACAGCTGTTTCTATACAAATGCTAGAAGTGTCCGAGGTAAAATCGGGGAGTTGGAGTGCTTGGTGTCGGAGGGAAAAATAGACATTGTGGGTATTTCTGAAACTTGGTGGGATGAGGAAAATCAGTGGGACACAGTGATTCCCGGTTATATATTATATCGGAAGGATAGGGGGGGAAGGGTTGGAGGTGGGGTAGCTCTGTATGTCAGAGAGGGTATAAAGTCTAGAAAGATTGAGAGGCTAAGTGAATTGGATTCGCTTCTGGAAGTTCTATGGGTTGAAATAGGGGGGCCAAAAGGAAACTTAACACTGGGAGTTTGTTATCGCCCACCAGATCAAAAGATAGAGGAGGATTATAAAATGATGAATGCCTTAAAGATAGCAACTAGACAAAAACACTGTGTAATAATAGGTGATTTTAACTACCCACACATTGATTGGGTCAATATGTGTTCTAGTCGGGAAAAAGAGATTGAGTTTCTAGACACTCTAAATGACTGTGCTATGGAGCAGATGGTCACGGAACCTACCAGGGGAGAGGCGATCCTTGATTTGGTCCTAAGTAACACTCAAGACCTGGTGAGAGATGTAAAAGTGATTGCACCGCTTGGAAACAGTGATCATAATGTTGTTGAGTTCATCATTTGTACAAATAGAGAATTGGCCAAAAAGACTCACACAACCATTTTTAACTTTAAAAGGGGTAATTTCTCTGATATGAGGGGACACGTGGGGAGGAAACTGAAAGGAAAAGTAGAAAGGGTCAAAACAATTGGGGAAGCTTGGGATCTATTTAAAACTACGATCCTAGAAGCTCAAAAAATATATATTCCGCAGGTTAGGAAAGGCACAAACAGGTATAGGAAAAAGCCTGCATGGTTAACAAACAGAGTAATGGAGGCTGTAAAAAGTAAAAAGAATTCCTTTAAGCAGTGGAAAGCTAGTCACAGTGAGGCTGATAAAACGGAACACAGGCTATGGCAAATAAAATGCAAGTCTGAGGTCAGGCAGGCAAAAAGGGAATATGAGGAGCATATAGCAAAAAACGTAAAAACCAACAATAAAACTTTCTTCAAATACATTAGAAACAGGAAACCAGCCAGGGAGGCAGTGGGGCCCTTGGACGACCAAGGGGTAAAAGGAGTATTGAAGGATGATAGGGAAATGGCTGAGAAGCTAAATGCATTTTTTGCCTCCGTCTTCACTGTGGAAGATGAGAAGTGCTTGCCCACTCCAGAACCACTGATTTCAGGAGGGGTGTTGGAAGACCTGAGTCAGATTGAGGTGATGAGAGAGGAGGTCCTAAAACTGATAGACAACTTAAAAACTGAAAAATCACCAGGCCCAGATGGCATACATCCGAGAGTTCTGAAAGAACTCAAATGTGAACTTGTAGATCTCCTGACAAAGATATGTAATCTTTCCTTAAAATCTGCCTCCATTCCTGAGGATTGGAAGGTAGCTAATGTCACTCCCATCTTTAAAAAGGGTTCCAGAGGAGATCCGGGAAATTACAGGCCAGTCAGTCTGACGTCGATACCGGGTAAATTGGTGGAAACCATTATTAAGGAAAGAATTAGTAGGCACATAGATGAACAAAACCTATTGAGGCAGACTCAGCACGGTTTCTGTAAGGGAAGATCTTGTCTCACTAACCTGTTAGTGTTCTTTGAGGGGGTGAACAAACATGTGGACAAGGGGGATCCAATAGATATTATTTACCTTGACTTCCAGAAAGCTTTTGATAAAGTTCCTCATCAAAGGCTCCTAAGTAAGCTCAAAAATCATGGGATAGAAGGACAAGTCCTTTTATGGATCAAAAACTGGCTAGTTCATAGAAAACAGAGAGTGAGTGTAGGTGGGCAATTTTCTCAGTGGAGGGTGGTAAGCAGTGGGGTACCGCAGGGATCAGTACTTGGTCCACTGCTTTTTAACTTGTTCATTAATGATTTGGAGATGGGAGTAAGCAGTGAAGTGGCTAAATTTGCGGATGATACAAAGTTGTTCAGGGTGGTGAAAACCAGTGAGGATTGTGAGGCACTCCAAGGGGATCTGTCAAGGATGGGCGAGTGGGCGTCAACATGGCAAATGGGGTTCAATGTGGCCAAGTGCAAGGTGATGCACATTGGAGCCAAAAATCCTAAATATAAATACACATTGATGGGGTCTGAACTGGCAGAGACTGAGCAAGAGAGAGATCTTGGAGTTGTAGTGGATAACTCACTGAAAATGTCGAGACAGTGTGTGACTGCAATAAAGAAGGCCAATGCTATGCTGGGGATTATTAGGAAGGGTATTGAAAACAGATCAGCCAATATAATAATGCCCCTATATAAATCAATGGTGAGACCTCATTTGGAATACTGTGTGCAGTTCTGGGCACCACACCTTAAAAAGGATATTATAGCTTTGGAAAAAGTGCAGAAAAGGGCAACTCGAATGATAAAAGGGTTGGAACACTTTCCCTATGAGGAAAGGTTAAAGCGCTTAGGGCTCTTTAGCTTGGAGAAAAGACGACTGAGGGGTGACATGATCGAGGTTTATAAGATTATGCATGGGGAAGAGCAGGTAAAGAAAGAGGTACTTTTCTCCCTTTCTCACAATACAAGAACTCGTGGGCACTCCATGAAACTGCAGAGCGGTCGGGTTAGAACGGATAAAAGGAAGTACTTCTTCACCCAAAGAGTGATTAACACATGGAATTCACTGCCACAGGAAGTGGTGGGTGCTACAAGCATGGACGGCTTCAAAAGGGAATTAGATAAGCATATGGAGCAGAGGTCCATCAGTGGCTATTAGCCACAAGGTATAGCTAGGGGCTCTGGGGCAAGTGATGCTCTGTCTTCTTGGTGCTTGGGGGGGGTCAACAGTGGGAGGGCTTCTAATGTCCTGGCCCCACTGCTGGACCTCCTGATGGCACTGGTATTTCTGGCCACTGTGTGACACAGAGTGTTGGACTGGATGGGCCTTTGGCCTGATCCAACATTGGCGTCTCTTATGTTCTTATGTTCTTATGTTCTTATGTACGGAGCAGAGGTCCCTCAGTGGCTGTTAGCCACAAGGTATAGATAGGGACTCTGGGGCAAGTGATGCTCTGTCTTCTTGGTGCTTGGGGGGGTCAACAGTGGGAGGGCTTCTAGTGTCCTGGCCCCACTGGTGGAGCTCCTGATGGCATCTGGTATTTCTGGCCAGTCTGTGATACAGAGTGTTGGGCTGGATGGGCCTTTGGCCTGATCCAACATTGGCGTCTCTTATGTTCTTATGTTCTTAACGTGCAGGAACGGCGTTCCAGGAGTAACGGGCCCAGGATCCGGCACGTATGGTGATACGTTGTGGAAAGCCGCTGGGTTTTTTCTGGAGAGACGCTGGCTGTGCCGTGATTCAGCCACAGTCAATGTTGTGGCCTGATCTTACTGTAGGACTATCCTTGCTATAGCCTGCCATGATGTGTTTATGGTCGATGGCAAACATGGGCAGCATTGTGTACATGGCTGCTGGTGTGATGCCTGTTTGGGATTATACCTTGTCTGGTCTTAATATGTGTGAAGGTGCAATAGAACCCATGCCCCTCAAGACTGCTGTAAACATTTTAACGAATATCTCTCCCTGGCATGTTGTTGCCAAAATAATCTTTTGATTGTTTTCCTGATTTATTGCAGAAAAGAAAAAAAAGCATACTAATTTGATCTGTATTTTCATGGTTGTCGGGTAGCTTCCCTGCAAGAGCAAAGGAAACCTAAAGGGTCTTTAGTCAAAAAGTGTAAAGCTGGCTTGCCAGCTCTGAGTTGGGAAATACCTGGAGGTTTTTGGGGTGGAGCCTGAGCGGTGGGTGTTAAGAACATAAGAACATAAGAGAAGCCAATGTTGGATCAGGCCAAAGGCCCATCCAGTCCAACACTCTGTATCCCACAGTGGCCAGAAATACCAGGTGCCATCAGGAGGTCCAGCAGTGGGGCCAGGACATTAGAAGCCCTCCCACTGTTGACCCCCCCAAGCACCAAGAAGACAGAGCATCACTTGCCCCAGAGCCCCTATCTATACCTTGTGGCCAATAGCCACTGATGGACCTCTGCTCCATATGCTTATCTAATTCCCTTTTGAAGCCGTCCATGCTTGTAGCCGCCACCACTTCCTGTGGCAGTGAATTCCAAGTATTAATCACTCTTTGGGTGAAGAAGTACTTCCTTTTATCAGAAGGTGTTGCCTTCTGACACACGTCCAGTGATGTCAGGGGGGTGCGGCATATGCAAATAAGTTATGCTAATGAGTTAGTCTAATGAGCTCCTGCACCTCTTTTTCTACGAAATGACCTTTGGCGAAACGGTTTTACAAATACGGTTGGAGAAATGATTAGGAACTGCAGTCCATACTGCTGTGTACACCTTATTGTGAGCAGGACCCTATTAATGTAATTCCTTTACTGCTTAATGGGTCGTGTGGATATTTATTGCTATGCATCGGCTCCTTCTGGTGGTTCTGGACTTCTGATATCCTAATGTTGACTGTACCGGCTCATCCTGTGTAACTTACCCTAAGTCTCTGGGAGAAAGACGGATTCTGTGTTAGGGGTTATTAGGAAAGGGATTGAGAATAAAACAGACAATTGTGTAGTGCCCCTGAAGAGGAGGAGGAGGAGGAGGAGGAGGATTAATACCCCGCCCTTCACTACCCAAAGGAGTCTCAGAGCGGCTTACAATCTCCTCTCCCTTCCCCTCCCCACAACAGGCACCCTGTGAAATAGGTGGGGCTGGGAGAGCTCTGACAGAAACGGCTCTTTTTCAAGAACAGCTCTGACAGAACTATGGCTTGCCCAAGGTATTCCAGCAGGTGCAAGTGGAGGAGTGGGGAATCAAACCCGGTTCTCCCAGATTAGAGTCTGCACACTTAAGCACTACACTAAAGTGGCTCTAGGGATCTATGGTGCGGCCTCACTTGGAATATTGTGGACAGTTCTGGTCACCGTATCTCCAAAAGGACACTGCAGAGCTGGGGGAAGCGCAGTGGAGGGCAACCAAGATGATTTGGGGGTTGGAGCACCTCCCCTAGGAGGAAAGGCTGGAGAGACCGGGACTTTGCAGTTTAGAAAAGAGATGACTGTAGAGGGAACATGATAGAGGTTTATGAAACTATCCATGGAGTGGAGAGAATTGACAAAGAGGACTTTTTCTCCCTCTCCCAAAATAATTGAATTTGAGGGTACCCAATGAAGCTGATGGGCCGTAGATTCAGAATGGACAGAAGGAAATACTTCTTTACACAGAGAGTGATTGAAATGTGGAATATGCTACCAGAGGATGTAGTGATGGCCGCAGGAATCAACAGCTTAAAAAGGGGATTAGATAGATTTATGGAAGGTAAGTCTCTGAATGGCTACTAGCCATGGTGACTGAGGGGAACCTCCACATTCAGAGGCAGTCAGCCTCTGAATCCCAGAGCCAAGAGGCAACATCAGGGGGAGGCGTCGACCGCGATGCCCTGTTGTTGGCCCTCCAGAGTGAGACCACCGTGTGAGATCATATGCTGGACTCGATGGCCTATCCAGCTGGGCTCTTCTGATGTTCTAATGAAGGGCTCGGCCTCTATGCCCTGTTGCTGGCCCTCCAGAGGAACTGGTTGGCCACTGTGTGAGACAAGATGCTGAACTAGATGGACCGCTCGTCTGACCCAGCAGGGCTCTTCTGACGTTCTAATGAAGGCCTTGGCCTCTCTGCTCTGCTGTCGGCCCTGCAGAGGAACTGGTTGGCCACTGTGTGAGACAGGATGCTGAACGAGATGGACCGCTCGTCTGACCCAGCAGGGCTCTTCTGACGTTCTAATGAAGGCCTCGGCCTCTCTGCCGTCTTGTTGGCCCTGCAGAGGAACTAGTTGGCCACTGTGTGAGACGGGATGCTGGGCTAGATGATGTTGACTGGTCTGATCCAGCAGGGCTGAGGTTCTTATCAGGGGAAGGCCTCGGCCTCTCTGCTCTGCTGTCGGCCCTGCAGAGGAACTGGTTGGCCACTGTGTGAGACGGGATGCTGGACCAGATGGACCACTGGTCTGATCCAGCAGGGCTCTTCTTATGATGATAAACAACATAAATAAATGGATGTCTTAATAAAGAAAGAAACAGAAATAAAGACGGGAGAGGAAAAGGTCGACCATTGTTGTTTTTTGCAAAGTTGAAGGTCAAGCGCTTGCCCCACACACCATCCAAATGGCAAGAGAGACCCAGGAAGAGTTCATCTAATTGGGGTGGATAAAGGACCAGCCAGGAGTCTCCCACAAGGCCAAGGAAAGGCTTCTATTAGTGGTTAATGAGGCAAGACCTGCAACAGATAACCACTTTCCACTCACAAAAGCTTTCAGGTTTCTCTGTTTACTTCCAGCCCATTTGGGTTCATTCGAGCCCTGGCTGGGCACTCGATCCCATGGGTCCCCCGCCCCCCTCCATCGGAGATAAACCGCCTCCAATCCCACAATAGTATCACTTACTGACTTTGCGCTTAACAAGTTTGGAGATCTGTGACAATGGTATAAATACCCTTTTCTTTGGGAGGGCCGGGGAACGGGAGGGCCGAAAAAGATCCGGGGGCAGCACACCCACTGGAAGTTTTTTAAAAACACACACACACACACAAAGCCCAAACCCAAGTGTCGAAAGATAAATGGGAGGGTGCAAAAGGGAGAAAGAGAGAGGGGAGAAATCACAGGAAAAGCCGCCTTTGGGGGAGAGATTGGAAGTTATTTGCTCCCGATTAGACGATTCTTTTTTTAATCCGGCACTCTCCCCCCCCCTTTCCTTATCCACCCGATGCCAAGAGAGCTCTCTTTTTGTGAAAATGTTCTCAGAAAAACGGATAAAACTAATTTGCTGGAATGTGAAATAATCCAGAGAGCGACCTGGGCAGAGCCCAATTTTCACAGACGGAGAACAGCAAATTAACCGGCCGCATTTTCCAGTCCCTCGGGCCCTGTGGGCTGGAATCTAAAGCTTCCGAAGGGGGAAAAAACCCCTGCGGTTAATGGATTTGCATGAAGTTTGGCATCCTAATGGAGATTGTCTCTGGTAATGAGCTTTTAATTAGGTCTCCTCGGCGCTTGACCTTCTGGTCGGAGGCAGGCCACTCTTTCGGATGGCAGGCCGGCTGACCTGCAGGTGCGGTGAAAGAGACCATGAGGGGGGCCACCGGCATTCCCAGCATTCTCTGAGCAGGCCTCCCCCTTTGACGACCCTTTCTCCACGTTCTCCCCCCCAAAAAAACTCCCCAGTCATTTTTTAATAACAGCCTGCCAGATTGGGTGTTTTTTCCCACCGCCAAGGGCCACCCGAAAAACGTCACGGCAACCTCAAAGACGGCCACCCAAATCGGCTAGCCATGCCAGCCTCCGGGGGGGGGGGGACCTGCAGGTCCCCTCTCCCCACTTGTGGCCAGGGAGGACCTGGATACCCTAGTGTCACTAGGGTTACCAGCCTCCAGATCTCCCGCTATTACAACTGATCTCTGGCCAATAGAGAGCAGTTCTCCTGGGGGGGAAATTGCTACTTTGGAGAATGGACTCTATGGTATTAGAGGGTCCCAACATCGACTGATCCTTCCCGGACCAAAGGGTGCCAGGCTGGTTAGTACCAGGGCCAGGGCTTTCTCGGTGGTGGCTCCTCTCTGTTGGAATGAGCTCCCGGAGGAGATCAGGGCCCTGCGGGACCTTATGCGGATCCGCAGGGCCTGGAAGACGGAGCTCTTCCGCCAAGCTTTCAATTAGGAGCCACCCCGAGGGAGAACCATGCTCCCTGAACAGCCTGTGCCAGCCGCACATCGTTAGATCTGGGTCGATCACTAGGATGGGATAATGAAGCTCGACCGCCATCTTGAATTTAACTTAAATTTAACTTAAATCTGTTAGCACCTTTTTAATGTTGGGATTGTTTTATGGTTTTAAAAGTAAAGGTAAAGGTTTCCCTTGCTCGAAAGCCAGTCGAGTCTGACTCTAGGGTTGCGGTGCTCATCTCCGTTTCCAAGCTGAAGAGCCAGCACTGTCTGAAGACGTTTCCGTGGTCATGTGGCCGGCATGACTAGACACCGAGGCGGTCGGGTTATGGGGGCACTGCCTCAATTTGTTTATGTCACTTCCAACATCACTTCCAGTGTCACCTGCATTTCTATTGGTTACTTGCTGCCCCCTTGCTGCTCCATCTGACAAAACTGAGCTCTAGTTCATTTTGTGAACCTCCAGGAGGGGCCTAAAGATCTCCCAGAATTATGTTGGATTTGCCGACAACAGTGATCAGTTCCCCTGAAGGACCCTGCCGCGCAAGCCTTTTCTGAAAAAAAGTGTTCTGGCTGGGCTCATTAACAAGAACTCTGAACTCTGAGTAGATATAAATTACCTGCCTACCATTTCTCACCTTGACACAGAGAGTACTCCATCTTTCTGTGTCATACCTCTGAGGATGCCAGTCACAGCTGCTGGCAAAACATCAGGTCCTACAATGCCAAAACCATGGCCACAGAACCCGGAAAGTCTACAGCAACTAATGAACTCCGGCCGTGAAAGCCTTCGATAACACTTCAAACTCTGTTTGACCACAGCGTTGGCTGGTTTTTCAGAAGGTACTGGCGAGGGGGTTAGCTGCAAAGCGGGAAAGGATATTCGACACAAAGGATTGTGAAAACGAGCGATACGAACAGAGGTCGATTCGGGGGGATCGCGGGGGATCGCAGTTCCCCCGGGTGAGGTGCAGGGGGCGGGGCACATGACAAAGCCCCGCCCCCTTCTTCCGGTTGCCCCCTGCTTCCAGCCTCATTCTGTTGCAGAAGGAGGAAGAAGCAGGAGGGTAAGTTGGCGTCCTCCCCCTCTGGCTGGCCGAGGCCACTCCACGTGGCCTCCGCAAGGACTCCCAGCCCCATCCAGGAGCTTCCCCGAGGTAGCTGTGTTAGTCTGTTGCTGCAAAATAGTCCAAGAGTTCAAATAGCACCTTTAAGACTAACCTTTAAGACTGACTAACTGAGTGGTGGGTGTGGCCTTATGACACACTTCCGGTGATGGCAGGGGATGTGGCCTTATGACACACTTCCGGTGATGTCAGGGGGTGTGGCATATGCTAATGAGCTATGCTAATGAGTTCCCCTAGCTCTTTTTCTACGAAACGACCCCTGGATACGAACATTTCGATTCTTTTTTTTTTTCGCCGAGCCCTTTTCCGAATCCATCTAACCAAGGAGTCTGGAGGGAAATTCTGTTATTAATACTGGACTTCCCTGGGGGTGGGTACGCATTACTGTCTGAGAGCTAGGGTTGCCAACTCCAGGTTGGGAAATTCCTGGAGACGGGGGGGGCATTGGGGATGGCAGGGTTTGGGGAGGGGAGGGACCTCAGTAGGGTAAGATGCCATACAGTCCAACCTCCAAAGCGGCTGTTTCTTCCAAGTAGGGCTGCCAGACTCCAGGTGGGGCCTGGAGATCTCCTGGAATCACAACTGATCTTTAAGCTATAGAGATTTCCCCTGGAGAAAATGGCTGTTTCAGACGGCAGGCTCTATGGCATTACATGCTATTTTATTTCTTTATTCATTCATTTATTTATTTAGATTGGTACCTCGCCCTCCCTGCCACGGCAGACTCAGGGCAGCTAACATCATAAAAACACAATACAATAAATATAAAGTATCTAAAAAGTAAAGGTAAAGGTTCCCTTGCTGGAAAGCCAGTCGAATCCGACTCTAGGGTTGCGGTGCTCATCTCCGTTTCAAAGCCGAAGAGCCAGCGCTGTCCGAAGATGTTTCCATGGTCATGTGGCCGGCAGGACTAAACACCAAGGCGCACGGAACGCTGTTACCTTCCCACCGAAGTGGTCCCTATTTATCTACTTGCAATTTCTTGCTTTCGAACTGCTAGGTTGGCAGGAGCTGGAACTAGAGATGGGAGCTCACTCCATCATGCGGCACCCAGGTCTTGAACTGCTGAACTACTGACCTTCCACAGCCTGCAGTTCAGCATCTTAACCACTTGAGCCACTGCAGCTCCTATCTAAAACAATCCATTAAAACTAACTGACATCACATAAAGTGCTAGTGGCTAACTTATAGTATTGAAGATGGTGACTTATGGTATTAAAGATAGTTGCTGTATAGACATTCAGCTTGAGGGTTGTTCTCCGTTTTGGCCAGCGAGCACAGGTTGTCAGTCATAGACCAGGCGCCAGGTTTCCATTATCAATAAGTTGTTGAAGTTGGTATTCAAAGATGTTAATATTGACCATGGTGGAAGTGGTGATGATGGTGATAATGGTGGTGGCAGCTCCTCATTGAAAGCCTGGCAGAAGAGCTCCATCTCGCAGGCCCTGTGGAACTGTAAAAGGAACTGTAGACGGCTATTGAGGTCCCTCCTGTCCCCAAACCCCACCCTCTCCATGCTGCGCCCCCAAATCCCCAGCAATTTCCCAATCCAGAGTCAGCAACCCTACATGAATCCGTGATACCATAAAATCCCAATAAAACCTACAGCGTCTAAAAGCAACAAACATGCTACTATGAAATCGTTCAGTCATGAACACATGGAGCTTCCGAATGAGACCCCGGGTCCATCAAGGTCAGTATTGACTACTCAGACTGGCAGCGGCTCTCCAGGGTCTCTAGCTGAGGTCTTTCACATCACCTGCTGCCTGGTCCTTTTCCCTGGAGATGCCGGGGAATTGAACCAGGGACCTTCTGCATGCCAAGTAGAGGCTCTACCCCTGAGCCACGGCCCCTCCCCAAACACAGATGAAGCTGCCTTCTACTGAATCAGACGATCACTCCAACAAGGTCAGTATTGTCTACTCAGACTGGCAACGGCTCTCCAGGGTCTCAGGCTGAGATCTTCCACATCACCTCATCCTTGGTCCTTTTTTACGGGAGATGCCAGGGATTGAACTTGGGACCTTCCGCGGGCCAGGCGGAGGCTCTACCACTAAGCCACAGCCCCTCCGACATTTTTAAACAACAAGCTGAGATTCTCCTGGGATTCTGCGCCCACTTCTGCCTTTCCCCCCTCCCTCTGCCCTTCCCCTCAGTAAAGAGTAAGCAGCCCATCAGGACAGTGTGCCAAGATAGCAGCTTTTTAAAAAACCCGATAGATTTGATGTTTTGGTCCATGGTAGCACAGGGCGCTTTGGCAGTGCCAGTGCTTATTGCGGAAACGTGGACAGCTGCAGGAGAGGAAACAGCCAAGTTTCCCGTCCGGCTGTGTTTTCCCGCCCGGCCTTGTTGACTCCTTGCCCCAGGACTGCCATCCAACTGGCATTTCCCAGGTTCTCATTCTCTTCCCTTCCCAACAAGGGAAAGGCAGCTGCGGCCCCTTCCGCTGTTTACCAGAGGCCTGTGAAATTGGAAATGTATTCAACCAACCACATCCGGGCACTCGAGCCAAGAACAGAAGCGACAGAATGGATCCACCTTGGTTTTTTTCTGCGCCTGCCATCAGGTGAAGGCAGAAGGACGTTAAGAGAAACCACGTTGGATAAGGCCAATGGGCCATCCAGGCCAACACTCCGTGACACAGTGGCCAAAACCCAGGTGCCGTCAGGAGGTCCACCGGCAGGGGTAGAACTCCAGAAGCCCTCCACAGTGACACACACACACCCCCAAGCACCAGAAATATAAAGCATAAGAACATAAGAGAAGCCACGTTGGATCAGGCCAATGGCCCATCTAGTCCAACACTCTGTGTCACACAGTGGCCAGAAATACCAGGTGCCATCAGGAGGTCCACCAGTGGGGCCAGGACACTAGAAGCCCCTCCACTGTTGCCCCCCCCCCAAGCACCAAGAACACAGAGCATCCCTTGCCCCAGACGGAGAGTTCCTATCTATACCTTGTGGCTCACAGAGGATGGCACAGAGTTAAGAACATAAGAACATAAGAGACGCCAATGTTGGATCAGGCCAGTGGCCCATCCAGTCCAACATTCTGTATCACACATTGGCCAAAAATACCAGTGGGACCAGGACATTAGAAGCCCTCCCACTGTTGACCCCCCCAAGCACCAAGAAGACAGAGCATCACTTGCCCCAGAGCCCCTATCTATACCTTGTGGCTAATAGCCACTGATGGACCTCTGCTCCATACGCTTATCTAATTCCCTTTTGAAGCTGTCCATGCTTGTAGCTGCCACCACCTCTTGTGGCAGTGAGTTCCATGTGTTAATCACTCTTTGGGTGAAAAAGTCCTTCCTTTTATCCGTTCTAACCCGACTGCTCAGCAGTTTCACTGAGTGGCCCATGAGTTCTTGTATTGTGAGAAAGGGAGAAAAGTACTTCTTTCTCTACCTGCTCTATCCCATGCATGATCTTATAAACCTCAATCTCCTTCTTCTCTTCTTCTTTAAATAAGTAAGAAATTAAATAAAGATTACCAAGAAAGTATACACTAAAGGCTGTTAACGCTAACATAAATCTGAAGCATTATCAATTACACAATTCTCCGGAAGGAAACCATCTTTGCTGGCTGATTTCTGATCCTTTGGAAGGGGTCTTTCCTTTCGCCCCTCTTTTTAAAAAAAACTTCCCACACAATGAAATTCATGGTAAAGCCCCGCGATGAGAGTTCCCAAAGAGATTCGTTTACAACCAACCGGTACGGGGAGAGGCTTTTATGGTCTCTCAAGATCCGTCTCATCCTCTGTTAATTCATGGCGCAATTGAGGCCGAATCTCCATCTATACGTCTATAATTATCTGCTTGGATACCTGAGACTGCAGGCAACAATCCTTCCACCGCCAGTAATCCAAACTATCCCCAAAGGCCCGGGGGAAACACACCAATCCCCTAGGAGAGGCTGTGGGGGGGGAGCAATGGAAGGAGGGGGAGAGCCAGTCTGGTGTAGTGGTTAAGTGCGTGGACTCTAATCTGGGAGAACCGGGTTTGATTCCCCACTCCTCCACAAGCAGCCAGCTGAGTGACCTTGGGTCAATCACAAGTTCTCTCAGAGCTGTTCTCTCAAGGACAGTCCTCGAAAGAGCTCTCTCAGCCCCACCTACTCACAGGGTGTCTGTTGTGGGGAGGGGAAGGGGAAGGAGTTTGTAAGCCGCTCTGAGACTCCTTCGGGTAGGGAAGGGCGGGGTATAAATCCAGTCTCTTCTTCTTCTTCTTCTACCTCACAGGGTGTCTGTTGTGGGGAGGGGAAGGGAAAGGAGTGTGTGAGCCACTCTGAGACTCCGAGTGAAGGGTGGGGTACAAATCCAATCTCTTCTTCTTCTTCTTCTTCTTCCTCTTTGTCTTCTTCATCTTCTTCGTCTTCCTCGATTCTGCACTGAGCTCTGGAGATCGAAATGTAATTTGTGGGGGGCTGCCCTCCTTAACACCCACTTTTAAGCATGCCAGATACCGGGCTGATGGAGAAAGAGAGAGGTATATATCTTGTCTTCGCTCAGGGGCTCACCCCGGGTCTTTTGATCTCCAGAACTTAAGGCGGAAATGCATCCTATTTGCCAGGCCCGAGAGATAAGGAGAGCTAGCAGGACAGAGCTGGGTTTTGTCATTCTTTCCTTCTCTGGGTCTTCTCCAGAAGAAGAGAGATGTCAGCTATCAAGGTGAGATTGTCCATCTTCTGCAGCACCAGGGGAATGGAATCTGACGCATCTCCCGTAGTAGGCCTGGGCAGGCTGGATCCACGTGGGATATTTGCGCCGTTCTTACCATTTGCCTCTGGCATTTTCCGACAGGAAATTCAAGCAGGCCGATGATGAGAACAGCACAGTGTCCGACAACATTGTGAATTTCATTTCAGGATGGATGAAAGGAAATAACTGCTTTACACAGAGCATGATTAAAATGCGGAACTCGTTGCCAGAGGATTTCGCAATGGCCACAGGAATAAGCAGCTTTTAAAAGGGAGTAGATAGATTCATGGAGGAGAGATCTATCAGTGGCTACTCAGCAAGGTGACTAAAAGCAGAGGTCATTTCGGGGGGGAACGCGGGGGAACGCAGTTCCCCCGGGTGAGGTACGGGGGGCGGGGCACATGATGAAGCCCCGCCCCCTTGCTTTCGGCCGCCTCGCTTCCAACCCTCATTCAGCCAGGAGGAGGCAGGAGAAGAGGGAGGGTAAGTTGCTTCCTCCCTGCCTCTCCCCACCCCTGCCTGCCTGGGGCCAGGGAGGGTCTTCGTGGGGCTTCTTTGCACTCCTCCCAGCCTTGCAGGTCCACCGCCGGGCCCCTCATGGGGCTCAGCAGTGGAGCTGCAAGGCCGGTGGTGGCGGCCGGGACCGTTGGGGGCGGTGTGTGTGGCCTTATGACACATTTCCGGTGATGTCAGGGGGTGTGGCCTTATGACACACTTCCGGTGATGTCAGGGGGTGTGGCATATGCTAATGAGTTATGCTAATGAGTTCCCCTAGCTCTTTTTCTACGAAATGACCCCTGACTAAAAGGAAACCGCCACATTCAGAGGCAGTCAACCTCTGAATGCCAGAGCCACGAGGCAACATCTGGGGAAGGCCTCGGCCTCTATTCCCTGTTGTTGGCCCTCTGGAGGAACTGTTAGGCCACTGTGTGAGACGGGATGCTGTTCTTATGAAGGCCTCGGCCTCTCTGCCCTGTTGTTGGCCCTCCAGAGGAACTGGTTTGGCCCCTGTGTGAGACAGGATGCTGGACTAGATGGACCCCTGGTCTGATCCAGCAGGGCTCTTCTGATGTTCTTATGAAGGCCTCGGCCTCTATACCCTCTTGTTGGCCCTCCAGAGGGACTGGCTGGCCACTGTGTGAGACGGAATGCTGGATTAGGTGGACCCCTGGTCTGATCCAGCAGGGCTCTTCTGATGTTCTTATGAAGGCCTCGGCCTCTCTGCCCTGTTGTTGGCCCTCCAGAGGAACTGGTTGGCCCCTGTGTGAGACAGGATGCTGGACTAGAGGGACCACTGGTCTAACCCAGCAGGGCTCTTATGATGGTCTTATCTTACCATAGAGTTGGAGGAGCCAAGAATGACCGATTCCGCAACAGCAGTTGTTCCGCCCTTGGTCTCCCGTTTCCCCCAGTTGTGCTGCTCAATTTCCCACTATTAGCTGCATGGCCACATTTTGACCCCCGATTTCCCCCAAGTCTTCTTGATCCTTATTTTTTTAGGATGGGGGGAGATGTGAGTCAAAATGCAGCCATGAAGCAAATAGTGGGAAATGGAGCAGTACATCCCGGGGAAAAGGCAGTCCCCTCCCTCAAAAAAAAAAAAAAAAAAGGCTGAAATTTAGATTATTACGTTCCTGTGGCAGGTAGCTGACTTCTGCTTATGTTATGTTAATCTGCCGTATACAGCACGTTGTAATGGTTCGGAAACATTTTTAAACTTCTTGTTCTGGGGAGTGGAATCTCATTTTCTAATATTTACTTTTTAAAGGATATAGCCATGGAGTCCTCTTATTCCCTTTTTCTCTTTTGAAAGAAGAATTTCTCTTTCATTTCTGTTCGATTTCGCCTTGTAGTTTCTACAAGTTCCAAAAAAAGACCG
>NW_015160850.1:188089-188416 GCF_001447785.1 Gekko japonicus | reverse complement strand
TCCTTTGTATGCATGCTGGGAAGAACAGTGGGGTATAAGTGAAGTAGAACGAAACAAAACATACATACGTAATAAATAATAGCAGTTTTTTAAACAAACTGACATGCCAAGCCATGGTGTGCCTGAAGTTGAGAGAAGGGTTAAGGTATGTGAAGACACCAGGGGTCATTTCCTGCAGGAGCGCACAGGAGCGGAGCTCCGGCAGTAAAGAGCCCAGGGGGTGGGCACATGCAACAAGCCCCACCCCCTGCTCCCAGCAGCCCTCAGTGAGAGCAAGAAGCAGCCAGGTAAGCTGCCGAGCACCCCCCCCGCCCCCCCACTCCGCAC
>NW_015160850.1:183417-187775 GCF_001447785.1 Gekko japonicus | reverse complement strand
TTAAGACCAAGTTTTATTCAGGTACAAGCTCTCCCTCCTCTGCGAGGACAGATCTGCACATTCCCCCCCCCCAATAGCTAGCAATCCAAAAGAGTCCAGTGGAGCCTGAGCAGTGGGTGTTGCCCTCTGACACACTTCCAGTGATGTCAGGGGATGTGGCATATGCAAATAAGTTATGCTAATGAGCTCCTGCACCAATCGAAACCGGCCAGTGGCACCTTTAAGACCAAGTTTTATTCAGGTACATGCTCTCCCTCCTCTGCGAGGGCAGATCTGCACACTCCCCCCCTCTCAATAGCTAGCAATCCAAAACAGTCCAGTGGCACCTTTAAGACCAAGTTTTATTCAGGTACATGCTCTCCCTCCTCTGCGAGGGCAGATCTGCACACTCCCCCCCTCTCAATAGGTAGCAATCCAAAACAGTTCCTCCCGTGACCTCACATTTTTGGCTTCAGTCTCAAGGGGGTGGCTGGAGATCTCTCAGAATTGCAGCTGGTCCTCAGCTGACAGACATAAATTCCCCTGGAGAAAATGGACTCTGTGGCAGGGGTGTCAAACATGCGGGCTGGGGGCCGAATCAGGCTCCCCGTAGGGCTTCTATCAGGCCTGCAGTGGAACTGGCTGTCTTCTGCTGCTGCTGCGTCATTGTAGGTTTGCAGAAAGATTGCACCTGTTTGTTTTATTTCTGTTAAAAACAGTCGTCATAAAAATGAGGGACCAGGGTTAACCTTAGGGTGGATGAGGGAACGTCAGCGTCCCCGGAGCAGAACTGCTGAACAGTTTGAAGTACGCCATCTGCGAACATAGAGAGCATTTAGTTAATTAGTTAATAACTTATTAAGAATGTTTTGTATTATATGGATTTTAAATGGTTTTAAATATGTTTTATATTGGCGTATGCCCTTATGTAAGCCGCCTTGAGCCCACATTGCGGGGAGGGCGGGGTATAAATTGAATAAAATAAATAAATAAAATGTGAGGTCACGGCAATCACAATCCTTATCAATTACTACTTATCGACCCTTGAAGGAAACATTCCATGTCGGCTCTCTAATAATAGAACCCGAGGCCTTCACAAGGTCTCCACCCCCTTGAGATCGGCAACCCTAGTGAGGCTCCGGTCACACGGGCTGGAAAATGCGGAGGGGGAGCATGGCTGTTTGCCCCGGAGCAAAATAACACGTGGCTGCGCGATCAGACGTCCGGTTGAGGTCCCGTCGAGGTCCCATGGTTAGGGGGGAGGTGCCGATCACACCACAGGCAAAGAAGCGGGGCGGGGCGGGGTGGCAAACAGGGTTGTGGTTTTTTTTAAACTGAAGTGTGCGCATGCTCCGTTGGGTGCTTGTGCACATCCTATGGAGACTTGGGGGGGGAAACCCTTTTTGCGAGGGGACATGGGCGGGCTCCGGATGCCACCAGAAACGCGATTAGACGCCCGCCCTTGTCCCGCAGTTTCCGGAAACTAGTACCTCAGAGGTACTAGTTTTTTACCCCGCATCTTCGGCGGGAAGCCTCGGGTGAGCCACAGGAGCTCTACGCTTCCCAAATGTGGCGCTGTGATCGCGCCCGGAAAATCCGCCTATCTTCCAGCTCTGTAGCGTGGCTAATGCTCCGTGTGACTGCAGCCTGAGACACACAAAAAGGCACCTTGCTAAAAGACTTAGCGTAGAGAGAACACTGGACGTAGGGCTGGCCATACTAAGTGAGGACCTTTGTGACTCTACCATCCTAAGTGAGAACCTTTGTGACTCTACCATCCTAAGTGAGGACCTTTGTGACTCTACCATCCTAAGTGAGGACCTTTGTGACTCTACCATCCTAAGTAAGGACCTTTGTGACTCTAACTTAGCTTCCAACTTTTGCAGTATTTCAGAAACCTGCAGGACCCACAGGGTTGCCGGCTCCGGGATAAGAAATTCCTGGAGTGTTGGGGATGGAGGGCTTTGGGGAGGGGGCTCAGCAAGGTACAATGCCACAGAGTCCGCCCTCCAAAGCAGCCACTTCCACCAGGGGAATTGATCTCTGTTGTCTGGGGACCAGTTGCAATTCCAAGAGATCTCCGGGCCCCACCAAGGGACTTGGGAATTCTCCAGAATTACAGCTCATCTCGTGATTATAAGGATGAGTTCCCCTAAAGAGTCAGTTTGGTGTAGCTGTTAAGAGCGCGGCCTATAGTCTGGGAGAACCGGGTTTGATTCCCCACGCCTCCACGTGCAGCTGCTGGGGTGACCTTGGGTCAGTCACAAGTTCTCTCAGAGCTGTTCTCTCAAGGGCAGTTCTCGAGAGAGCTCTCTCAGCCCCGCCTACCTCACAGGGTGTCTGTTGTGGGGAGGGGAAGAGAAAGGAGACTGTAAACTGCTTCGAGACTCCTTTGGGTAGTGAAGAGCGGAGTTTAAATCCAATGTCTTCTCTTCTAAAGAAAATTGATGTTTTGGAAAGTGGACTTTATTTCATTGTACCCCACTGAGGTCCCTGTCCTTCCCAGCCTCCAGCCTCAAATCTCCAGGAGTTTCCCAGTCTGGCAACTTTACACCACCCCTTCTGCCGCTGGTGGCCGGGGGGGGGGGGGGAATCTGGCAATCCTGCTTCAAATGAGGTTGCCAGCCTCCTTCCTTCTAAGCTGTGGAGTCCTGTGAGCAAAAATCCTACTTTGCGAGCTCCTGGCATTAACGTTGTGAGCGAGCGATTTGGCTCCTGCATAAATCAGTTTGCTCTGGAGCCATCTTTCCTGAGCGGAGACAAAAATGTGTGAGCTGGAGGCTAAAAAACTGTGAGCTAGCTCACACTCACTCAGCTTAGAGGGGACACTGGTCCTGGAGCTCTCCTGCAATTACAACCGATCTCCAGGAGGCAGAGATCAGTCCCCCAGGAGAAAATGGCTGCTTTGCAGGGTGGAATCGATGGCACTATTCCTTGCTGAGGTCTCACCCCCTCCCCTGGCTCCCCCACCCCCAAAAAATCTCCCTGCATTCTCCAACCCAGAGTTGGCACCTCTACAGCTCCAAGCCCTCTCGCTGCCAACAACACAGTGCGCGGCCTCCTCCTCCCGTCTGGCCCTCTCGCAAGAGCCTGCCTGCATTTGTGCCGAAAACGCTTCTTCGAGGACCCCCCGAGCCCCCCAGCCGAACACGAGTAATGAGAAAAGTCCTGCGGCTCCTCGGCCTTTATCTGGCTGGGCTCCGGGGGCCCTTTTGAACTGCCATCTGTGGATTCCGTCGATGCACTAACTTGTTAACTGGGCCATACTGTGAAGGAAGTAGCGTGATTTACATCAAGTGGTCGGGATGCCTGTTCATGAGAAACACTTGAGCTAAGCTGTTGCTGTTCAGGATGCGCCCTGGGGAGACGGGTTGCCTTTCGGGTCACACTCGTGCCTTGTATGAGGGGCAGGCGCAAAGCAGGGCCTTGCGGGGGGAACCAGGGGGGAAACCAGGGGGTGGGGAAGGCGGAGAGCAGCCTTATGAAACCATAGAAGCGAATCTGCCAAATTAACTTCTCACCCTCTCAATCACACTCTGGAGGATTTAAAGGGGGGGGGGGAGAGGATAAAGACCCAAATATTTTCGCCCTGAGATGCCAGGCCGCGTCACGCCGATCCACTTATTGCCTTCGTTTTATCAGAGTGGCGGCTATCACTCTAATTATGGGGGGGGGATCCAACTTTTCAAAGAGGCAGGGGTAATTTGCATGCTTCTGAGTATTTTCCGAGGGGAGGGAGCGCCGGGCACGGAGAAGGAACGCATTAATGCTCTTTTGGAATTGGGCCGGTCAGTTTTTTACCCCAAGCTTAGGTAAGGGGGGGGGGGGGACTTCTGGATTCAATTTTCCAAGTAATGGAAGCCAGCTAAAGTAAACAGCGGGGGAGGTAGGCTGGATTGGAGCCTATCGGGGAACCGGCAGAAAGAATCCCATTTACTGGGAGGCGATTTGGATCGGTATCCCTCCGATCACTGACCTGTGTCGAGCGAAATCTCACTCCGGCAAGCAGGAGAGGACACCAAATACCAGGCCTGGTCGCTGTTCCCATGTTTTTTTTTCAAGAGTCTCCTGTTCACACATGCATTATGCACAATAGCGGTTTGCTAGGGTTCCACCCTCCAGGTGAGCCCTGGAGACCTTCCAGGATTGCAACTGAACTCTAGAACAAAGCTTGAGTCCAAGGGCACCTTTAGGACCAACAAAGTTTTATTTAGTGCAGGGGTCATTTCCTGCGGGAGCGCACAGGAGCGGAGCTCCGGCAGTAAAGTGCCCAAGGGGCGGGCACATGCAACAAGCCCCACCCCCTGCTCCCCGCAGCCCTCAGTCAGAGCAAGAAGCAGCCAGGTAAGTTGCAGAGAGCCCCCCCCCCCCACCCGCGG
>NW_015160850.1:148739-183326 GCF_001447785.1 Gekko japonicus | reverse complement strand
CCTCCCCGTTCCCCCCCCCCCAATAGCTAGCAATCCAAAACAGTCCAGTGGAGCCTGAGCGGTGGGTGTTGCCCTCTGACACACTTCCAGTGATGTCAGGGGATGTGGCATATGCAAATAAGTTATGCTAATGAGCTCCTGCACCTCTTTTTCTACAAAATGACCCCTGTGCAGATGTGTAAGGAAGGAAAAGTTATGGACGGGATGCTGGACTAGATGGACCCTCACTGGTCTGATCCAGCAGGGCTCTCCTGATGTTTTTACGAAGGCCTCAGCCTCTATGCCTTGTTGTTGGCCGCCCAGAGGAACGGGTTGGCCACTGTGTGAGAGATGGGATGCTGGACCAGATGGGGCGCTGGTCTGATCCAGCAGCGTTCTTCTGACGTTCTTTTGTTCTTATAAAACAGAGGAGAAGAGAATGATGTAAGCCTCTTTAGGTCCCCATTTGGGGGGGGGAGAGGTGGGATTTAAATAAATAAATAAATCTAGTATGCATTATCTATTTGCTGTATATACACCCCTAATGTAGCCAATCCTAATGAGTTCCTGCCACTGGGTGTGGCCTATTATGCTAATGAGTTCCTGCTGGGCGTGGCCAACTCGGGAGCCAGCCGGGACTCCGTTCCTGTGCGCTCCTGCCCAAAAATAGCCCTGAGCATCGCTGTCAGAGGGCCATCAAGCCGCTGTTCCAAAACCTCCAAAGGAGGAGAGCCCACCGCCTCCCGAGGAAGCCTGTTCCCCTGAGGAACTGCTCTGACTGTCCAGAAGTTTAGCCGAAAACTCCTAATTATTATGCCCCCTGACCTGGATGGGCCGGGCTCGCCTGATCTTGTCAGACCTCGGCAGCTATGCATGGTTGGCCCTGGTTAGTGTTTTTGGATGGGGGACCGCCAAGGAAGCCCAGGGTAGCTCTGCAGAGGCAGGCAATGGCAAACCACCTCTGTAGGTCTCTTGCCTTGAAAACCCTACACGGTTACTGTAAGTTGGCTGCAACGTGATGGTGCTTTTCATCCCCTGCCTCGACTAGGAGAGTCAAGGCCACCCCATCTTTTCAGTAGGGTCCCCAGCCTCCAGGTGGGGCCCGGAGATCTCCCGCTTTTATGACTGATCTCCAGCCGACAGAGATCAGCTCCCCTGGAGAGCCGGCGGATGCCGAGAGAATACGAGATTAATTCTGAGCAGGAGACGTAGAGCGTGGGCTCCGAGTATAAAGCGACCTGACGAAGCACGGGGGGAAACAGATTGTTGACCTGGGAAATCTGTAGTCGCAGGACAATTGTTGGAAGCAGCAGCAGCAGCACTGCATGACGTAGATTAAAGGAAGAGGATTTTGGATGGGGGACCGCCAAGGAAGCCCAGGGTAGCTCTGCAGAGGCAGGCAATGGCAAACCACCTCTGTAGGTCTCTTGCCTTGAAAACCCTACACGGTTACTGTAAGTTGGCTGCAACGTGATGGTGCTTTTCATCCCCTGCCTCGACTAGGAGAGTCAAGGCCACCCCATCTTTTCAGTAGGGTCCCCAGCCTCCAGGTGGGGCCCGGAGATCTCCCGCTTTTATGACTGATCTCCAGCCGACAGAGATCAGCTCCCCTGGAGAGCCGGCGGATGCCGAGAGAATACGAGATTAATTCTGAGCAGGAGACGTAGAGCGTGGGCTCCAAGTATAAAGCAACCTGACGAAGCACTGGGGGAAACAGATTGTTGACCTGGGAAATCTGTAGTCGCAGGACAATTGTTGGAAGCAGCAGCAGCAGCACTGCATGACGTAGAATAAAGGAAGAGAAGAAGAAGAAGAAGAAGAAGAAGAAGAAGAAGAAGAAGAAGAAGAAGAAGAAGAAGAAGAAGAAGAAGAAGAAGAAGAAGAAGAAAATTTGTGGACTGTCATTGGACTGGAATCGATTTTTTCCACAGTGAACATTGGTGGGGTGCAACCTTGGTTGAGTCACTGTGGTCCATTAGTGGCTGGAACCCCCCTGGAGAAAATGGCTGCTTGGGAGGGTGGACTCCGCGGCGCTGCACCCTGCTGAGGCCCCTCCCCTCCCCTAGCTCCGCCCTCTCCCAGATCCACCCCCAAAGTCTCCAGGTGTTTTCCAACCCAGACCTGGCAACCCTGCCTGTCAGAGCATGGGAGCTAAGCAGGGGACGGCCAGCCCCGGTTAGCATTTGTATGGGAGATCACCAAGGAAGTCCTGAGTCACTATGTAGGGGCAGGCAAAGGTAAATCACCTCTGAACGTCTCTTGCCTTGGAAATCCAAGGGGGGGTCGTCATAAGTCAGCTGTTACTTGATGGCGCTTGCCACCACTTGCCAGAGAACCCCCTGGTTAGTCTTGCCCCCAAGCCCCTGTGCGGACAATCATGCCCACCACAACGGCTTCCCACCCACCTCCGGCATTTCCAACCACCCAGGTCTGCAAAAAGTTCTGTTGGGACGCCAAGCCCTCACATTTCCTCCCAGGAGGCCCAAAGCATGTGCTGATAAGGATCTGCAGATGTTTCAGACCATCCGCAAGACCCGGTTCTTCCTCTATGGTCCCCGTTGACTCTGGGATGTCAAAATAATAACAGCTGCGTGAACCCCCCGGGGTGGAAGTCTGCAAGGGTTTTTCTTGGCATTCTGGGATCCTTTTGGCACATGGTCGGTCCGGAGGGACTCCCACGGCAAGGAGTGGTCACAGAGGTTTTCTTCTTCTTTTTTTTCAAAACAGACAGACAAACCCTCCAAAACATTTCCGAATGTTCGTATTAATGATTGGGTTTTCGTTTTCATGGGGACAGCCAAAACAAACCAGGAGGGGGGGGGGGAAGAATCCATTCTGTGGTTTGGCACCTATGCGGAACTGCCACAGAAAGCTTTTGACTGTCAGTATATAGAGTAGCCCACCTGTGCACTTTTTCTCTCTCTTTTTCTATTCTTTTTCGCATTTTTATTGTCTAAGAAACTGCGGACAGTTAGGACAGCCAGCCCTCAGGTGAGTATGCAAGTGACCAAACAAAACTGCACAAAAGTATTAGACGACAAATAGTGTCCTTAAAATGACTTATTATTCTCTATCACAATCCTTATACGGAGAAGTTATCAACCACTCCCTCTTTGTCTCTATACACAGTTGCAAAAGAAGCGGCTATGGATCACCTAGGTTGCTATCCATTTCCTCTGACTTCTTCAGGCCGCTGTCTCAATGGTGGAGCTTTGGGGGGTAAGATTAGCTGGTCTCCATGATTGTATTTTGAATATGTATACAGAGGGTGCATTCAGACGGGCCATTTGAGCCGGTATACATGCCGGTTAGAAACGGACTACTTACGTGCGATCACATGCACAACATCTGCCTCCCGTCCCTAGCCATTGCCAACTGTTGCAAACCCCCTTTAAACCGGAGTATTCTGCTACCAGGTCCCCAAGTGGTGTTTTCCTGGTGCTCCGGTTGTAGTCGCAACTTCCTGCCATGTGATCGCACCTCTGCCGGTGTAGAGCAACTTCCGCTGGAAGCCCGAGGCTTCCGCTTTTCGTCCTCCATTTTATTTTTGGCCTTGGTGATATGCGCTTCGGCAAAGCTTTGCCCCAACGTTAATAAAACAGTGCCTAGTTTAAGGCTTTAGATGAGTCCGAGACCTCACGGAGGCCAGTTTAGGTGTTTAAAGGGAAGTCTTCGCTTCGGGGCATGCTTTTCGGGATACGGTGTTCTGCGCATGCGCCAGGATCTCAATTATATGAAAGATTGCCTATGCGCATGTGCAAACTGTGAAAAAAATTAAAAAACGCCGCTGCGCACCTGAAGTTTGTGGACAGTGTGGATGCCCGGGAGCGATGTGCTGCATGGTGAGACAGGTACGTGTGACCGCGTTTGTCCCCGGATCAAATTAGTCCAGTTGGAACGAGAGCAGTTTAAACCGCTCCGCCACACCGTCTGAACGCACCCATGAGCTATTTTATAGAGTATGGAATTTGTTTATAAGCATCAATATATATTCACAGCTCCACCACTGAGACAACGGCCTGAAGAAGTCAAAGTCAGAGAAAACGGACAGCAGCCTAGGCGCTCCGTAGCCGCTTCTTTTGTGACTATGTTTAGAGACAAAGAGGGACTGGTTGATAATTTCTGTGTAAAAGAATTGTAACAGAAAATAAATCATTTTAAGGACACTATTTGTTGTCCAACCCTCAGGTGGGGGCTGGAAAGCTCCCAGAATTACAAGCGATCTCCAGTTTAGGCGGTGGGTATATAATTACATCGGCCTCCCCTGCTCCACCCTGCTTACACTGTTCCGTCTGGTGTTACGGACGGTGATTTCTGCCCACTGCCCAGTCTTCGGTCCGTTACGGGCACACTTGAGAGCCAGTTTGGTGTCGTGGCTGAGTGCGCGGACTCTAATCTGGAAGAACCGGGTTTGATTCCCCACTCCTCCGCTTGCAGCTGCTGGATGACCTTGGGCAAGCCAGAGTTCTGACAAGAGCTGTTCTCTCAAGGGCAGTTCTCGAGAGAGGTCTCTCAGCCCCACCAACCTCACAGGGTGTCTGTTGTGGGGAGGGGAAAGGAGACTGTAAGCTGCTCTGAGACTCCGAGTGAAGGGCAGGGTATAAATCCAATCCTTCTTCTTCTTCACTTACAAGTAGAAATTTGGGGAGCATTGCCCATCTGTGCCTGACTACCATTTGGTGTGCTGTCTTGTTTTTCCCCCCGCATAGTTTTACTATTGGAATGTCGCAAGGGAGGGCGGGACGGAAATCCAATAAATAAATAAAAGCATTCATTCCACTTTTCCTGGAGAAAAACAGCTGCTTTGGAAAGTGGACTGGGTGGCATTATACCCTACCAAGGTCCCTCCCTGCCCTAAACCCCCGGGGTCCACCCTCAAATCTCCAGATACTTCCGAACCCAGCGCTGGCACCCCTAAAAACAATATGGAGGGAGTCTGGGTGGGAAACAGTCCAGCGGCACCTTAAAGACTAACAAAAATTCGTGGCAGGGGAGGAGTTTTCATGAGTCGCCGCTCACTTCTTCAGATAATAAGAAGTATTTACTTCATGGAGCAGGGAAACAATTCTTTTAAGGGTCCGCCTTGCCGGTCTCTTTAGCAACATATTTGTACATTTATCTTTTCATCAGCTGACAGGTGGAAGGTAACAGGCTGCCCTCCCCCCACCTTTTTTTTTAAATTATAAGGGATTCCAGATGTCGAGAGGGCCATAAATTAAAAACAGACTGACCCGTGCAACTTTTCAAAGCAAGCCAAACTTCAAGGTATCTGCTTCTCATTTCGGAATGTTATTAAAGCTATTACTGAGGAACCCCGAGTCCCAGCGCAGCCCGGGTAATCGACACCTCGAAAGCGACCGGGCAGATTTACAGAGTGCTGAGAGGTAAATTTGTCTTCGAGGATGACCTCGATTGTTCCTTTTAGAATAAACAGAGGAGGGCAGAATCGGGGCCTTCGAGGGCAGAGCTGACACATCATCGTGTGTCTGGCAGGCCGTCTCTTCCTTTGAGACGCTGCATTTGATTCGAGCCATTATACAAAAACACCACGATGCGAATCAGACGCAACCCGCAAGGTCCTCTAACTGCACCGATAAGATCAGGAAAAGGGGTTAAACGGGGCTGCATTTTAGCGCCATTGTTATTCGATTTTTATATAGATGACTCGGTGCAATGTCTAAATAAACCGGAGTATCATCCTCCAAAGCTTGCAAATAGGCATTTTTCTATGCTACTTCATGCGGATGAAGCTGTTCTTCTCTCGTGGACACCGGTTAGGCTAAAGAGAGCGCTGTGCACACTTGCTAATTATTGTCAGCAAAACTGGCTCGAGGTTAAGTATGATATGCATTGGCACGGACCAGTTCAACATTCTTCTTACCTTCAAGATATGGCAACGCAAGATTCGAGTCCGGTAGAAGAAGAAGGGCTTCTGATGGTTTATTAAATATTTCATTGGCTGTTCAAGATCTACACTTTGTTACTGAACTCAAGATGTGGCAATCATTTTGTGGCTGGCTCCCCTTCCTGCGGCAGCCATCTTGTGGCAGACATTTTTTTCTGCACCCACTACTCCGCTTAGAGGGAACATTGCCTGTGAAGTAGATGGGGCTGAGAGAGCCCTCCTGAGGACTGCCCTTGGGAGAACAGGTCTGAAAGAACTTGTGACTGACCCAAGGTCACACCAGCAGCCGCATGTGGAGGAGCGGGGAATCAAACCCGGTTCTCCCAGATTAGAGTCCACGCTCCTAACCACTACACCAAACTAATGTGCGTGCAGTAGGGTTCCCAAGCCAGCTTTAGCTTGGGAAATACCTCGGTTTTGTGGGGCCGGAGCCTGAGGAGAGTGGGGTTTGGGGAGGGACTTCCCTGGGGTGTAATGCCACAGTCCACCTTCCCAAGCACCTGTTCTCTCTAAGGTGATCAGATTCTGTTGCCTGGAGGTCACTCATAACCCCAGAAGACCTCCAGCTTCCACCTGGAGGTTGGCAACTGCATTCTTTCTTGAGCCTCATCTGTTGTCTGACCTGCTTGAGGTTGATTTTTGGAACCTGGTTCCCTGACTTCCGCACTGGTGAAATGAGCTCCCGGAGGAGAATTCAGGGCCCTGCGGGACCTTATGCAGTTCCACGGGGCCTGCAAGACGGAGCTCTTCCGCCAGGCTTTCAACTAGGAGCCGCCGTTCACAACCACCAATGAGCCAGCCCGTAGCACTAACATCTGGCCGCTACCACTGTGCTCCGGAAGACCATTGAGTGAAACTGTCTGGTTGTATGGTAATTTTAGCACGCCATCTTATGCATTCAATGTATTAGCACTCGCACTTTATGAGGTTTTGTTTTATGTTATTGTATTGAAGTTTAAATTGTTTTTATGTGAATGTACGGTCACCTAGGAGCTGCGGTGGCTCAAGTGGTTAAGACGCTGAACTGCAGACTGTGGAAGGTCGGTAGTTCAGCAGTTCAAGACCCGAGTATGCCGCATAACGGAGTGAGCTCCCGTCTCTAGTTCCAGCTCCTGCCAACCTAGCAGTTTGAAAGCAAGAAATTGCAAGTAGATCAATAGGTACCACTTCGGTGGGAAGGTAACAGCGTTCCGTGCGCCTTGGTGTTTAGTCATGCCAGCCACATGACCACGGAAAACGTCTTCGGACAGCGCTGGCTCTTCAGCTTAGAAACGGAGATGAGCACCGCAACCCTAGAGTCAGACTCAACTGGCTTTCGAGCAAGGGAACCTTTACCTTTACCTTTACGGTCACCTATAGACCAATTATGGAAGCCGCCCTGAGCCCGCTTGCAGGGTAGGGCGGGGTATAAATTTAATAAATAAAAATAAAATAAATAACATTTTGGGCTGCTTTTGGCCCCTGCCCTTTGGAGCACGTGCTTTGACCCTGGGCTGAGACCTTGCTTCTGACCTTGCGTTTGGGTTGAGTTCTCTGAACCGGGACTTTGGTGTTGGGCTGTGACCTGAGCACCCCAGCTGTGAGACCCTGTGGTTGCTGGGACATGTCTCCCACTGGGTGGCCAGGGCATTACCCTCCCACTTGAGCTCCCTCATGACGACGGGGGACAATCCCACCCATTCTGCAGTCAGTCCATTGGCTGCCCATCAGCCACAGAGCTCCATGCAAGGTGCTGGCTATCCTGGAGAGCCGGTTTGGTGTAGTGGTTAGAAGTGCAGACTCTAATGTGGGACTCTAATGTGCTTCCCCACTCCTCCACATGCAGCTGCTGGGGTGACCTTGGGTCAGTCATAAGTTCTCTCAGAGCTGTTCTCTCAAGAGCAGTTCTCGAAAGAGCTCTCTCGGCCCCACCTACCTCACAGGCAGTGTTCCCTCTAAGCGGAGTTAGCGTGAGCTAGCTCACAGCTTTTTAGCCTCCGGCTCACACATCTTTGTCTCAGCTCAGGAAGGGATGGCTCCAGAGCAAACTAATTGACGCGGCAGCCGAAATCGCTCGCTCACAGTTTCAATGCCAGGAGCTCACAAAGTAGAATTTTTGCTCACAAGACTCCACAGCTTAAGGGACCATTGCTCTCAGGGTGTTTGTTCCTGGGAAGGGGAAGGAGTCTGTAAGCCGCTCCGAGACTCCTTCGGGTAGTGAAGGGTGGGGTAGAAATCCAATCTCTTCTTCTCCTCTTCTTCTAATCCTTAGTTGGCTCTAGGTTCCCTGCAGCCTTGTGCATTCCCTACAAGTGGGCTGGTCCCGGGCCCGTAGCTACAGGGGGAATTTGGGGCCCCGCCCCCCAACTTCCTGCCAAGGCCCCCTCAACTTCCGTCCAGCCCTCTGCTGCCACTACCCCTTCCCCAAGCATGGCTTGCTTCCCCAAATGACGTCAGTGCCCCCCCGACTTATTTAAAGGGCCCCTGAATGACAAAATCCTGGCTACAAGTCTGCCTGGTCCCACTCATGCTCCCCCCCAAAAGCTACCAGCTCCTTTTCTCAGGAGGAGTGGGGGCAGCTCCTGCAATGACTCACTGGCTTCTCCTGGCATTCCCTCAGCAGGTGAGAGAGACCGTGGGCTGCCAGCCACACACTCCTGCACCTGGTCTTTAGGAGACTCCTGGACTCTTGCTCATCTCTAGAGCTGTGGAGGACACTGAAACTTGGTGTCTGTCCTTGGAAGCCAGTTTGGTGTCGTGGTTGAGTGCACGGACTCTAATTTGGGAGGACCGGGTTTGATTCCCCCACTCCTCCACTTGCAGCTGGCTGGATGGCCTTGGGCAAGCCACAGTTCTGTCAGAGCTGTACTCTCAAGGGCAGTTCTGGAAAGAGCTCTCTCAGCCCCACCTACCTCACAGGGTGTCCGTTGTGGGGAGGGGAAGGAGTTTGTAAGCCGCTCTGAGACTCCCGAGTGAAGGGTAGGGTATAAATCCAATCTCTTCTTCTCTTCTTCTTCTACCCGAAGGCAGGGTGGTGGAAGCATTGTAGGGTTGCCAAGTCGGTCGTTGCGCCGCAGCGGGGGACTCCGGGTTGGCATCTGGAGCACACGCACACGCCACACGCACGTCACCCGGAAGTGACGTGACCCCGCTGGGCACGCTGGGGGCGGGGCCACGACCATCCGAGGGAAAACCGCCGGCGGGGAACGGGCCTCTGGGGCGGGGGTTTCCCTGCCCCCCCGGGGGGACTTGGCAAGCATTGCCACTTAAGGGACCAGAGACCTGAGTGGCTCACGCAAGCCAAAAAGAGCCGGCTATCACTCCGGTTTCTAACCTGCTGGGGAGGAGGCTGTGTAACTACCCCCATCCTGACCCGTCCCGGCCTAGCGAGCTCGATGACAACTTTGGAAAGGCATTCGGCCGATGCCGAGCGAGTCGCTTTGCCTCCAAAAAGCACGAAATTTAATCATGCGCGCACACCCCCAAGACCTGCTCTCTGGGACGCCCCCTGTCAAAAGGCCGTTTAGAAATGCGTGTCGGGGTCTCCCCGCGCGCCCCTTCAGTACCTCAGCCGAGTCCCACACCCAGGGCCGGCCCTTCCGATCCATAAATGATGTGTGTTAGTTTAATCTGTTTTTCGCAGTGGGTGCCTGAGAGCAGGGAAATTAGAACCAGGTAGAGTGGGGGTGGGGGGGCCCTATTATTACCCGTCTCATAGGGTGCTTCGGTTACACGAGGACCCCATTAAGGCAACATCTGGACCGTATTTCTCCAACTATTTCCCCTTTTATCACGAGGAAAGATTGCCAGCCCATCCCACGACTGCTCTTAATTTAGGCCCAAATACTACTGATGAAACGTTGTACAACATGCTGTTATCTATTAAAACAATTTCCCCGAAGGAAAACTCGATACTTTTCGATTTTCCGGCAAAGCCGATTGCCGGCTGCTATACCAGAGCGGGCGAAACGATGCTTCTCGCGTCATTCCACGGCCCGTTCGAAACACTGCGGGGATGTGGCGGGAAGGAGAGGCCGGCCACCGAACAGCCCGGTTTGAGGAGAGGCCGGCCGGAGTCTCCACTGGGGTTGCCAATCTCCAGGTGGCAGCTGGAGATTTCCTGCTGTTACAATTGGTCTCCAGATCATAGAAGCATAGAATCATAGAGTTGGAAGGAACCTCCAGGGTCATCTAGTCTAACCCCCTGCACAATGCAGGAAATTCGCAAATACCTCCCCCCAACACACACACACACCCAGTGACCACTGTTCCATGCCCAGAAGACGACACAAAACCTCCAGGATCTCCAGCCAAACTGGCATGGAGAAAAATGGCTTCCTGACCCCAAAGTGGCGATCTGCATTTCCCTGGGCGTGTAAGAAAGGGCCACGAGAACTAAGCACTGAGGAGGAGGAGGAGGAGGAGGAGGAGCTGTGGAATACGGCTTCTCCAGACAGCGGTCAAGAATTGGAGGACGGCTGAGTTGGGGGCCAAACGGCCTTTCCAGCACAGGCACCTTTGAATACAGCCTCCTTTAGAGAAGCCAAGCCTCCAGCCCTCGTAGGAAGAGGAGAACAAGGGAATGGAATGTGCAAGTCAGCTGCAGCCCAGAGAGGGACGGGGAAGGGGGGGGGTCAGGGAGCTTGCACTCTGCACCGTTCCCTTCGCAGGAGCCCCCAACCCACGGCTCTCGTGGAGCCCTTTCTTCCACCCCGACCAAAAGAGGGGCAGGCTCTAAATGTAAGGAAGTTCTTTCTAAGGTTTAGCCGAAAAATCTCCTGATTTAATTTCAACCCGTTGGTTCTGGTCCGACCTTCTGGGGCAACAGAAAACGACTCCGCACCATCCTCTACAGGACAGCCCTTCAAGGATTTGAAGATGGTGATCATGTCACCTCTCAGTCATCTCAGATGACCAAGGTCGGGTCCCCTGGAGACCATGGCCGCTTGGGAGGGTGGTTTCTACGGCAACATGCCCTGCTGAGGCCCCGCCCCTCTCCAAACCCCGCCCTCCTCAAGCTCTGCCTCCAAAATCTCCAGGTATTTCCCAACCCGATCCTAGTCTCCACCCATTTTGGGAATTTGAGGCCCATTGCGGGACCGTAGGGTTCCCAACCTCCAAGTGGGGCCTGGAGATCTCCCAGAATTCCAACAGATCTCCAGTTGACAGAGATGGTTTCCCCTGGAGAAAATGGCTGCTTTGGAGGGTGCACTCTATAGCATTATACCCTTCTTTTTTAACAGGCTTCACCCCCAAATTTCCAGGTATTTCCCAAGCAGGAGTTGGTGACCCCATGTATGTTGGGAGGGTAACCTACACAGTCACAGGGTTGCCAGGTCTGGGTTGGGAAATTCTGGGAGATTTGGGGGGGCGGAGTCTGGAGAGGGCGGGGTCTGGGGAGGGGAGAGAACTCAGTGGCATATAATGCCACAGAGTCCACCCTTCGAAGGAGCCACACGTCTCGCCTCAGATGGTAGGGGTACCAGGGGTTGTTTAGTAGAAAAAGAGCTAGGGGAACTCATTAGCATAACTCATTAGCATATGTCACACACCCTGACATCACTGGAAGTGTGTCATGAGGCCACACCCCCTGACATCACCGGAAGTGTGTCATAAGCACTCAGCACCGGTGGTGGACCTGCAAGGCCGGCATATATATTAAATGGTGTTCACACAACTGAACAGAATCATATTCCTTATAGCAACCAGCTTGTAAATAAGAATTTCCTTAATACTATTGTCTTCCCATTCTTATCAAGATAAAGAGAAAACAGTCCAACTGAGGAAAAAGTAGAGGCACATTGTAACGATTACCAAAGTCAACTTTCATCCAGTTCCTGACTTGAATCCCAAACTTGTAGCCCTGAAGACTTCTAATCTGATTTTTCAAGCGCAATTGTTACCAATCTAGACAATGGGCTGGATCCTATCAAACATTATACCCAGCATGGGGCACCCAAAACAGGGCCTTTGAAGATGACCAGAGTGGACAGCAATGTTCCCTCTAAGCTGTGCACGTGAGCGGCCGCTCATGAACCCAGGAAGCCCCGCTCAGCAGTAGTCTGGAGCAGTGTTTCCCCTAAACTGAGTTAGTGCGAGTGAGCTCACAGCTTTTTAGCCTCCAGCTCACACATTTTGGTCTTGGCTCAGGAAGGATGGGGCTCCAGAGCAAACTAATTGATGCAGTAGCCCAATCACTCGCTCACAGCTTTAATGCCAGGAGCTCACAAAGTAGAATTTTTGCTCGCAAGACTCCACAGCTTAGAGGGACCACTGGTCTGGAGCCGCACAGGGTCTTGCACTGCCCATTTGAAGATTACAGTGGTTATATTCTGCTCAGTAGGGAAAAAATCGAGGGAACATTGGGACACGTCGGATTGCATGAAAGTGGGAGGTCTTTCAGGTATACCCTAAAGGGCTCTAAAGGTCAAGACCAGCACCTTGAATAGGGCCCAGAAGCAAACTGGGAGGCAGTGTAGATGGAACAAGACAGTCTTCAAGGGCAGCCCCATGTAGAGTACATTGTAGTCATCTAATCTAGAGTCTAGCAGGGCAGGTACCACAGTGGCAAGGTCTTTTCCACCCAGGAAGGGTCACAAGTGGCTCACCACCCGAAGCTGCTACGTGCTTTATCCAACAGGATGCCTGGGTCTTGCAGCACCCCCAAGCTATGAACTGTCATGTAGAAGATGGAGCAGATCTATTCTCTCTTGCTCCAGATTGCAAGACTAGATCTAACGGGTGGGAATTACAAGGGAGTCGATACCGGCTAAATATCAGGAGGAACTTCTGAACTCTCAGAGTGGTTGAGCAGTGGGACAGTCTGACTCCGGAGGTGGTGGAGGCTCCTTCGCTGGTCGTTTTCAAGTGGAGGCTGGACGACCATCTTTCGGGTATGTTGAAGAGCCAGTTTGGTGTTGTGGTTAAGTGCGCGGACTCTAATCTGGGAGAACCGGGTTTGATTCCCCACTCCTCCACTTGCACCTGGCTGGATGGCCTTGGGCAAGCCGTAGCTCTGATAAGAGCTGTTCTTGAAAAAGAGCAGTTTCTGTCAAGAGCTCTCTGAGCCCCGCCTAACCTCACAGGGTGTCTGTTGTGGGGAGGGGAAGGGAAAGGAGTTTGTCAGCCGCTCTGAGACACCTTTGGGTAATGAAGGGAGGGGTTTAAATCCAATCTCTTCTTCTTTTACCTCACAGGGTGTCTGTTGTGGGGAGGGGAAGGGAAAGGAGTTTGTAACCCGCTCTGAGACCCCTTTGGGTAGTGAAGGGAGGGGTATAAATCCAATCTCTTCTTCTTTTACCTCACAGGGTGTCTGTTGTGGGGAGGTGAAGGGAAAAGGAGTTTGTCAGCCGCTCTGAGACACCTTTGGGTAGTGAAGGGCAGGGTATCAATCCAACCTCCTCCTCCTCCTCCTCCTCCTCCTCCTCCTCCTCTTCTTCTTCTTCTTCTTCTTCTTCTTCTTCTTCTTCTTCTTCTATCTTTTGGCTATGCTCCTGCAGGGTGCAGGGGGTTGGACTAGATGACCTGCAAGATCCCTTCCAACTCTAACATTCTATGATTCTATGAAAGGAGTTTGTAAGCCGCTCTGAGACTCTGAGTGAAGGGCGGGGTATAAATCCAACTTCTTCTTCTTCTTCGTCTAAAACCAGTGTAAGCTTGTGATATTCAGTACCCTAAGGCAGCTTCCCAGGAGAAAGTCGCTTCATGCAGATACGCTTATTTATTGGATGAGAAAAAGTATACCACCGTTCCAGAGATCTGTTTAAGGCCGCTGACTGCCAAAGCAATATAGTCAGATCATAAAACCACAAGAATACATTTGCAAAGCTTTCCGTCGACCCCTTTCTTGCAACCCAGAAGTGTTTGTGGCACATCAGCTTTTCCACTCCAGGTTTATCATTCAGTCGGCCTAGTGAGGAATGACATAAGCATCTGGTCAAGCGAGCAGGAATCCATCCGGACATTTGGCGATATCGTTGGCTTGCAAGACCCGTGGAGGAGGAGGAAGAGGAGGAAGGAACATAAAGTCGTTTTCACCTTGTAAAATGTGAACCGATCAGCCCCCACGTCTGATGTTATAGTCGTGGATCTTTGTATTATTCATAATATTCATTGGATTCCCGTCCCAAAAGATGGAGGTGATGCACAACTTTTCAACAGTCCTGTTTAGACTTAGACTTTAGACTTTCCATTTATTAATCGCTTTCCCCAGTGGGCTCAAAGCGATGTACAGTTACTCAATATAGACAAGGGACTAACAATGTTTTTAGGGGATAGGGAAGACAACATATATTCATTTAATTGCACACGCCATCACTGCCCGGTGTAGACTTCTTCTGGCTTGGCTCCGTCATTTTCCGCACGGCTGCTTGTTGACCAGGTTTCAGGACCCGTATGTCAATCGCCACACTGCCACCGCCTGGCCGGAACATCCACTGCAGGGATTCTTTGTAGCCGAGAAGGGTTTTTTCGCCTTTTCTGAACCTCGACCAGGACGTCAGACCGTCAGCTAACACCCTCCCACAAGGAAGATTGGTGTGCCCACCCTCTCTAAGGAGTGGTTCCCATTTTATCTACTCGTCGAAGCTTTCGAATCGCTGGGTGGACAATGAGCTGGGGACAACAGGCTGGCTGCTCACACCAGTGCGGGGCTCGAACTGACACAGTTCAGATCTTAAGACAGTGGGATATACCCACTGTGCCACTGCTCCATTGCTGTTAAAGGAAACGGGCAGGATACATCCCATCCACTCAAGCAGGCATGGGGTGGTGACAAAAAAGATGACTTTTTCTCCCTCTCCCAAAAGACTAGAACTCGAGGGCACCCAATGAAGCTGGTGGGCAGTAGGTTCAGGATGGACAAAAGGAAATACCACTTTACACAGGGACTGATTAAAATGTGGGCCTCGCTGCCAGAAGATGTAGTAATGGCCAAAGGAATAAACAGCTATAGAAGGGGATTAGATAGATTCATGGAGGATAAGTCTGTCAATGGCTACTAGCCCTGGTGGCTAATGGGAACCTCCACATTCGGAGGCACTAACCCTCTGACTCCCAGAGCCAGGAGGTAACATTAGGGAAAGGCCTCAGCCTCTGTGCCCTGTTGTTGGCCCTCCAGAGGAACTGGTTGGCCACTGTGTAAGACAGGATGCTGGACTCCATGGATCCCTGGTCTGATCCAGCAGGGCTCTACTGATGTTCTTATGAAGGCCTTGGCCTCTCTGCCCTGTTGTTGACCCTCCAGAGGAACTGGTTGGCCCCTGTATGAGATGTGATACTGAACATACGAACATAAGAGAAGCCAATGTTGGATCAGGCCAATGGCCCATCTAGTCCAACACTCTGTCACACAGTGGCCAAAAATACCAGGTGCCATCAGGACGTCCAGCAGTGGGGCCAGGACACTAGAAGCCCTCCCACTGTTGACCCCCGCAAGCACCAAGAAGACAGAGCATCACTTGCCCCAGACCGAGAGTTCCTGTCTATACCTTGTGGCTAATAGCCACTGATGGACCTCTGCTCCATATGCTCTAATTCTCTCTTGAAGCCGTCCATGCTTGTAGCCACCGTCACCTCCTGTGGCAGTAAGTTCCATGTGTTCATCACTCTTTGGGTGAAGAAGGACTTCCTTTTATCTGTTCTAACCCGACCGCTCAGCAATGGAAAGTGTTCCAACCCTTTTATCATTCGAGTTGCCCTTTTCTGCACTTTTCCAATGCTAGGATATCCTTTTTGAGGTGTGGCGACCACAACTCCAGAAGCCCTCCCACTTTTGCCTGTATCAGGCCACAAACCGTGGAAAGCAGAGTTGTTCACGAAGGCGTTCCCATAAAGGCAGTGTCTTTCCGCCACCAAGTCGCAGCCGACTCGAGGCTCCCGCCCGTTCCCCCTGCCTGCCTCTGCCATTTGGCAGGCGCTCAGAGTGGCTATTACCCGATTTAAGACCCAGCGAAAGAGATCACCCTGCGGAAGGTGAGATAAGGACAGAGGAGTGTCGCGGCCCCTCATCCATGCAGCCAGCGGCCTCCGTTGCAAGAAAGGCCCACATTCTTCAGCTTCTTTGGAGCCAACAGGGCCTGCCTCAGATAGCTGGACAAAGGTGAAGATGAAGCAAGCTGACTTTGTTCCGTCAGTCCAGGGCTGCACGTAATCAGCGAGCACGACAGGGCAGGGCAGGTTAGCCCCAATTCGGTACCTTCGAAAAGCTGCATTCTGCATCCTGAATGATGGTTCGGGTGGCTAACTCCAGGTGGGACTTTGGCATTGTGGCTGATTTTAAGACCGGAGAAAATGGCTGGAGAAAATGGCTGCTTTGGAGGGTGGACTCCAGAGCATTAGAACCCACTGAGGTCCAGGAATTTCCCAGTTTGGACTTGGCAACCCTAGGGAATGGTAATCTGTAAGCCACAAGGTATAGATAGGGACTCTGGGGCAAGGGATGCTCTGTATTCTTGGTGCTTGGGGGGGGGCAACAGTGGGAGGGCTTCTAGTGTCCTGGCCCCACTGGTGGACCTCCTGAGGGCACCTGGTATTTCTGGCCACTGTGTGACACAGAGTGTTGGACTGGATGGGCCACTGGCCTGATCCAACATTGGCTTCACTTATGTTCTTATAGATAAACATCTGGAGCAGAGGTCCATCAGTGGCTATTAGCCACAAGGTATAGATAGGAGCTCTCGGTCTGGGGCAAGCGATGCTCTGTATTCTTGGTGCTTGGAGGGGGGGCAACAGTGGGAGGGCTTCTAATGTCCCGGCCCCACTGCTGGACCTCCTGATGGCACCTGGTATTTCTGGCCACTGTGTGACACAGAGTGTTGGACTGGATGGGCCTTTGGTCTGATCCAACATTGGCATCTCTTATGTTCTTATGTTATTTCTGTGACCCAGTGATATTATAACAATGTATTGCTACTAGACTCAATGTAAAGTTTTTCAGTGACTGATTACACATTTAATTGTTTGTATATTAAAAATATATAAATAAACATGGGGGGGAAATATTTTCAGTTAAAACCAAAAATAAAATAGTGAACCCCTCCTTTGTTTAATTTAAAAAAAAAAAGACTTCCTGGTGGGTCATGGAGCTCTCCTGGAATCTAACCTGCTCTCCCCAGGGTCCACCCCCAAATCTCCAGGAATTTCCTCACCCAGAGTTGGCAAATCTAATAAAGGACCCCCCCCCTCCTTCCTTCCTTTTGTAGCTGGGGGAAAGTACCTCTGCTTTGCCTAAGGTTGCCAACTTCCGGGTGGTGGCTGGAGATCTCTGAAGAGGAGGAGGAGGAAGAAGAAGAAGAAGAGGAGGAGGAGGAAAAAGAAGAAAAAGAAGAAAAAGAAGAAGAGGAGGAGGAAGAAGAAGAAGAGGAGGAGGAGGAGGAAGAAAAAGAAGAAAAAGAAGAAGAGGAGGAGGAGGAGGAGGAAGAAGAAGAAGAAGAAAAAGAAGAAAAAGAAGAGGAGGAGGAGGAGGAAGAAGAAGAGGAGGAGGAAGAAGAAGAAGAAAAAGAAGAAGAGGAGGAGGAAGAAGAAGAAGAAGAAGAAGAAGAAGAAGAAGAAGAAGAAGTTACAACTGCTCACCAGGCAACAGAGATCAGTCCACCTAGAGAAAATGGCCACTGTGGAAAGTGAACCCTATGGATTTATTCCACACTGAAGTCCCTCCCCTCCCCAAACCCCACCCTCCTCAGGCTCCACCTCCAAAATCTGGAGGCATTTCCCAACCCAGACCTGGTGACCCCAGCTTTGCCCCCTGTGGTGTTCCTGAGGACTCCGGCTGCCATCTCCTGGAAGTTCTTGGAGATTTGGAAGGTAGCGCTGGGAAGGGTGGGGGAGGGGGAGGGCTCCAGCAGGCATAACACCATACAGTTAGGGTTGCCACAGGTCCCACCTGGTTGCCGGCGTGGGAACTCCCGATCATTCCTGGTGTTGTTCTGGCACAGTGATGTCACCCGGAAGTGACGTCATTGTGTTTCTGGTGTTGGGGGCGGTGCCAGTTTGGCGTAGTGGTTAAGAGCACGGACTCTAATCCGGGAGAACCGGGTTTGATTCCCCACTCCTCCACTTGTGGCTGCTGGATGACCTTGGGCAAGTCATAGTTCTGATAAGAGCTGTCCTTGAAAAAGAGCCGTTTGTGTCAGAGCTCTCTCAGCCCCACCCACCTCACAGGGCATCTCTTGTGGGGAGGGGAAGGGAAAGGAGTCTGTAAGCCGCTCTGAGACTCCTTCGGGTAGTGCCAGTTTGGCGTAGTGGTTAAGAGCACGGACTCTAATCCGGGAGAACCGGGTTTGATTCCCCACTCCTTCACTTGTGGCTGCTGGATGACCTTGGGCAAGCCATAGTTCTGTCAGAGCTGTCCTTGAAAAAGAGCAGTTCCTGTCAGAGCTCACTCAGCCCTGCCTACCTCACAGGGCATCTCTTGTGGGGAAGGGATGGGAAAGGAGTTTGTAAGCCGCTCTGAGACTCCTTCAGGTAGTGCCAGTTTGGTGTCGTGGTGAAGTGCGCGGACTCTAATCTGGGAGAACTGGGTTTGATTCCCCACTCCTCCACTCGCAGCTGCTGGATGACCTTGGGCAAGCCGTAGTTCTGATAAGAGCTGTCCTTGAAAAAGAGCCGTTTCTGTCAGAGCTCTCTCAGTCCCACCCACCTCACCGGGTGTCTGTTGTGGGGAAGGGAAGGGAAAGGAGCTTGTAAGCCGCTCGGAGACTCCCTTGGGTTGTGAAGGTCGGGGTATCAATCCAATCTTCTTCTTCTTGAAAAAGAGCCGTTTCTCTCAGAGCTCTCTCAGCCCCGCCTACCTCACAGGGTGTCTCTTGTGAGGAGAGGAAGGGCAAGGAGTTTGTCAGCCGCTCTGAGACTCCTTCAGGTAGTGAAAGGTGGGGTATAAATCCAATCTCTTCTTCTTCTTCTTCTTCTTCTTCTTCTTCTTCTTCTTCTTCTTCTTCTTCCAGGGTAGTCTGGAGATCAACTATAATCCCAGGGGATTTCCAGGCTTCATCTGGAGGTTGGCAACCTACAAGGGCCCCCCCATGAACAAAATTCCATTGTATTCAGTGTCAGGAGGGAGGAATTAGCGAAAATTGCTGCCCCCTCTTAAGGAAAGTGAAATACTCTTGTGTCTTCAGAGCTGTGTGGTTAGACACACGGGATGGCAAGTGGATCCGACTGAATTTCAAGTCAAGGAACAGATTTGTCCATGGATATCAGTCACCAGGGGCCAAGAAAACACTGGAGTGGGGGTGGGATTAGGCACATCAGAGCCAGCTAAGTGGGCCCTGGAGGAGGAGGAGGAGGAGGAGGAGGAGGAGGAGGAGGAAGAGGAAGAGGAAGAGGAGGAGATTAGATCAGTACCCCGCCCTTCACTCAAGAGTCTCAGAGCGGCTTACAATCTCCTTTCCCTTCCCCTCCCTACAACAGACACCCTGTGAGGGAGGTGGGGCTGAGACAGCTCTCTCGAGAACTTCACCTGAGAGAACAGCTCTGACAGAACTTGTGACTGACCCAAGGTCCCACCAGCAGCTGTATGTGGAAGAGTGTGGAATAAAAGAAGAAGAAGATAAGAGATTGGATTAGATTGGTTTTATACCCCGCCCTTCACTCGGAGTCTCAGAACAGCTTACAATCTCCTTTCCCTTCCCCTCCCCACAACAGACACCCTGTGAGGTAGGTGGGGCTGAGAGAGCTCTCTGGAGAACTGCCCCTGAGAGAACAGCTCTGAAAGAACTTGTGACTGACCCAAGGTCACACCAGCAGCTGCATGTGGAGGAGTGCGGAATAAAAGAAGAAGAAGAAGAGAAGAGATTGGATTGGATTGGTTTTATACCCCACCCTTCACTCGGAGTCTCAGAACAGCTTACAATCTCCTTTCCCTTCCCCTCCCCACAACAGACACCCTGTGAGGTAGGTGAGGCTGAGAGAGCTCTCTCGAGAACTGCTCCTGAGAGAACAGCTCTGACAGAACTCATGACTGACGATAGGTCACGCCAGCAGCTGTATGTGGAGCAGTGGGGAATCAAACCTAACCACTACACCGCTCCTAGCCACTACACCAAACTGCCTTTGTCTCCCCCTCTCTTCACCAAATTCACACATAATGATTTTGGCCTACCTCACTAGGCTGTTGGGAGGATCGTGATAACCTACGTGACACGCATGGAACCCTAAATGTGCTTTGCAAAACCACCAGCTCGACTTTCCCACACTCAGCAATTTGTGCTTGGCATCCCCTTCTGGAACCGGTGCAAAACAGGATCCAACCCACCACCTGGAAGAAAGGAGAGACAGAGAGAGAGAGAGAGAGAGAGAGAGAGATGTTTTTGGCATCTGGACTCCTATTCTTAAATCTTCTGGACCCATCTCGCTTGGCCCAAGGCATACATATGTGGAGCGATGTGCCGACATTCCACATCTTTAATCGGAAACACAGGGGCCGGGGAGCTTGGGAGGCGATGCGCGCGCCACCGGAGTGCCGCAGCGATTCCAGAGATCCGAAGGGGCTCTGTCGACGGACGGCCCGTTCTGACCTCAGCAGGTTCGATTTCTCTCATCCCCAGCCTCGGAAATGAGCTGCAAAGGGGCTAGAGAAGTGAGGAAAGAGATCCATTCTTTTTTCCTTTCTCATCTCCTGAGCAAAAGCCATTTTGAGTTCAGCGTGGTGGGGAGATAGATCCTATCGGAGGGAACCGCTCACGCTGCCTGATTCATTCTACAGATCCCCGCACTTATCTCCCCTGCAGTTCAGCTTTCCAGAGGCTGCCGCAGATGTTTTCTCTCTTTTCCTCCCCTGCTCGGCTCCAAATATCTGTGATTCCATAGATTCCTCGAGACTCTTTGGCTGGAGAGCCAGAGAGAGAGATAGCTTCTGGCAATGCAAGTTCGCGCTCTGTCCCGGGACTTCTCGGCATCCACAACTGGGAAAGAAAGGATTGCAGTCTTTGTGGTGGCACCTGGAGACCTCCCGCTATCACAATTCATCTCCAAATGACTGAGATCAGTTCCCCTGGAGAAAATGGCTGCTTGGGGGGGGGTATTCCCTCCCCAAACCCTGCCCTCCCCTGGCTGCAGCCTCAAAACAGGGCTTTTTTTGTAGAAAAAGCCCAGCAGGACCTCATTAGCATAATAGGCCACACCCAGTACCACAAACTCATTAGCATATTAGGCCACACCCTAACAACACAGCTCATTAGCATATTAGGCCACACCCCATGTTACTAGATATGTGGTCATCCAGCCACACCCACCTTTTGCTTCTTATTCTGTTTACTTTGTTTATTGTCAAAACCCGGGGCTTTTTTTGTAGCAGGAACTCCTTTGCATGTTAGGCCACACACCCCTAATGTAGCCAATCCTAATGAGTTTCTGCTGTTGGGTGTGGCCTATTATGCTAATGAGTTCCTGCTGGGCGTGGCCAACTCGGGGGCCAGCTGGAACTCCGTTCCTGTGCGTTCCTGCCCCAAAATAGCCCTGCCTCAAAATAAGAACTTGGCAACAGCCATCCATGCAATGGTCACCGCGAGACTGGATTACTGTAATGCCCTCTACATGGGGCTGCCCTCGTCTCGAATCCGAAAGCTGCAGCTGGTGCAAAATGCCAAGGCCTATTTGGGAGCACATCTGTCATGATCTGGGCAGTGCCACCAGAGGCCTACTAGGCCCAGGGAGCCTGGCTAGCAGTCGATGAGGCTGGGCCTACAACTCCCAGAAGCTCCCGAGAGGTTTTGGAGCCAAAATTGACCAATAGGGAAGAAGAGGGCTGGGGAACAAAAGGGCTGGTGCCAGAGCAAAGGCTGTTCTTTCTTACAGAGGGCAGAGCCAGAAGGAAGGCTGCTGCAGGAAGAAACCCTCATCCTGAGGGAAGGGTGAGTAGTCTAGTGTCACTTGGGATAGTGAGCTAGGGACAGTATATATTTTGACGCGTTAGGGCATTTGATTTCTTTTCACCCACCTACTGTTATTATTCTGTACCTTGTTGTTTGACCTCCTATAAAATAAACCTTTTCCTTGTTTCACTCTGCCTGGTCCTCACGCCTGTTATTCGGCCAAAAGGGAGGTCTGAAGGTCTTGGGAGGGTCCTCTGGGCCTTCTCAAGGGAACCTAAATCCAGAGTGGTGGCAGCGTCAGGTGACACCCCACCTGAGCCGTGACAAAATCCAATCTGTGCTAAAGACATTGCACTGGCTGCCTCTAGCATACCGGATTCAGTTCAAGGTGCTGGTTATTACCTTTAAAGCCCTTTATGGCCAGGGACCTGCTTACCTGAGGGACCGCCTTTCCCCATATGTACCCCAGAGAGCGCTGCGATCGGGGACCCAGAATCGACTGCCCTTCCCGAATATCAAAGAGGCCAGGCTAGCGACAACTAGGGCCAGGGCTTTCTTGGTGGTGGCTCCACTCTGGTGGTATGAGCTCCCGGAGGAGATCAGGGCCCTGCGGGACCTGCTGCAGTTCCACAGGGCCTGTAAAACGGAGCTCTTCCGCCAGGCCTTTGGAGATGCCACCACTAACGACCTCTGACAGCCTACGACGAGAGAGCCCTGATCAGTGTTCCCTCTAAGCTGAGTTAGTGTGAGCTAGCTCACAATTTTTTAGCCTCCAGCTCCGGGTTCTCCCAGATTAGAGTCGGTGCTCCTAACCACGACACCAGACTGGCTTTCTCAAACTGGATGGACCTCAACCAAGAAAGCCACGGCCTTCTAACAATAGGATGTTTTGGAGGCCATTAATCCATAGGGTCACCATAGGTCAGAAGCAACCTGATGGCACTTAACACACAAGGGGAGTGGACTGAGGCCATAATATAGGTACAGGGGGGGCTAAATCTCCCCCATTTCCCCAAAACTCAAAAGCGCCCCCCCCCCCCAGCTGACTGGTATTTGCCACACTGGGTGTGTTCAGACGGGCCATTTCGGCCCACCTCAGAAACGGATTTTATCTGCACAATCACATGGTCAACATCTCTCTCCCGTCCCCTGCTGTCGCTATCCGTCTCAAAACTGCTTTAACCCAGAGTATTTTGATACCTGGTCTCTAAGTGGTGTTTTCCTGATTCTCCAGTTCCAGCCACATTTTTCCCCTGTGTGATCGCTCCTCCGGTGTCGAGCCACTTCCAGTTTAAACCCCCTCCCCGCTTGAAAGCTGCCCGAGGCTTCCGCTTTTCCCCCGCCATTTTTTTTAAAAAGCGTTGGCGGTGTGCGCATAGGCGGAGGTCCGCCACAGCGTTATTAAAAACAATGTTTAAACGGTGCCTAGTTTTAGCCTTTAGACGAGTTCGGGATCTCACGGAGGCCATTTTCGGTGGTAAACATTTAAAGGGAAGTGTTGCTTTAAAGTTCAAAGGGAAGCGTTACAGCAGTCGGGTCGAAGTGGAAATCGCTGTTCTACAGATGGCTGCCTGTGCGCATGCCCAAACTGAGAGAGAGAGAGAGAGAGAAAACAACACCGACGCGTGTGGACGGCGGGGAGCGATGTGGCTGCGCAGCGATCCGGAGCAAGGAGGTGAGTGTGATCGCGATTCTCCAGGTTAAAAAAAAACACGCATGGAGCTGGAGCAGTTTAACCCGCTCCCAGACGCCGTCTGACCACACCCACTGAGCAGTGTTCCCTCTAAGCTGAGTTAGTGTGAGCTAGGTCACGTTTTTTTAGCCTCCAGCTCACACATTTTTGTCTTAGCTCAGGAAGGAGGGCTCCAGACCAAACTAATTCCCGCAGGAGCCAAAGCGCTCGCTCACAACTTTAATGCCAGCAGCTCACAAAGTAGAATTTTTGCTCACAAGACTCCACGGCTTAGAGGGAACCTTGCCACTGAGTGGTATTTCACACACTGGAGAAAACACATGTGCAACATGAAGCAATCTGTATGCTTTCCCCGACAGGGTACATCTACAGGCTACAAAGCTCAGTTCCTCTGGAGGAAATGGAGGTATTTGTGAACGTCCTGCCTTGTGCAGGGGGTCGGACTAGATGGCCCTGGAGTTTGAAGCAGGGAAGGTTTGGAGACGGGAGGAACTTCAGTGGGGGAGTGCGCCATAGAGTTTATTCCCAGGTGCAACCATTTTCTCCAGGAGAAATAATCTCTCTCAGTCTGAGGAGATCTGAAGAGAGAACGAGCATGGTGTAGGGGTTAAAGTGTCAGGGTGCGGTCACACGGTCCATTTGATTGGGTTTCGCCGCTGTTCCCTCCCGCAGTTAAATTTGCTGACTAGATAGGCCGATCCGCCTCCCATGGCGAAGCCGGCTCACTCGCGCCATGTTCGCGGTTTTTTCCTGCCCCTTGGGAAATCAAGTGTTTTCCTTGTGCTCGCGCTTTGAACGCGCAATTTCGCCTATCTGGACAGCCATCCATCGCAATGGTTGCGATTAGGGCCATCTGATCGTTTCCCCCCATGATCAATGTTCCCTCTAAGCTGTGGAGTCTCGTGAGCAAAAAATCTGCTTTGTGAGCTACTGACATTAAAGTTGTGAGCGAGCCATTTGGCTCCTGCATGAATTAGTTTGCTCTGGAGGCCCATCCTTCCTGAGCAGAGACAAAAATGTGTGAGCCAGAGGCTAAAAAACTGTGAGCTAGCTCACACTCACTCAGCTTAGAGGGAACACTGCCCATGATGAGATTTTTTTCTTCTTCAGGCTTCTGCCTTTGGGCGCATGGGCAATTCACCATTTAAACATTCAGGCGGATGGGCCGGACAGACGAGCAAAGTCCACTGCAAGGCGCTCTGGGCGACAATGGCTGCTGCTGCAGGCTTCGGAAGGGAGGGAAGGTGGAAGAGGAGGCGGTGGCAGTGCAGGGAGGCAGCGGCAGTGGTTTTGTGCGCCCTTGGGTTTGGCAGCGGCTGCGGCGGGGGGAGGGCTTCTGTGGAGCGGACCCTGCTGGGATCTCGGGGCCGTTGGTCTTCGCCGGGGGACCGCTGAGTCCTCAAGCTGTCTCCTGGGCCGCCCGGGTGGGCTGGCAGGCGAGCGGGCAGGCGGAGAGAGGGGAAGGATTTTCAGGCGAGCGGGTGGTGGAAGAGAGGGGCCGGCTGCATCTAATCAGCCCAACCCAAAGAAGAATGTTCCCGATTAAATTAAAGCAGGAACAAAGCGGAATTACCTTCCCGTGTGACCACAGCCTCAGACTAGGGTCTGGGAAACCCCGTTTCGAAGCCCCGCTCTGCCATGGAATCTTGCTGGGTGACCTTGGGCCAGTCACGCCCTCTCGGACTATTCCTACCTCACAGGGTTGTTGTGAGGATGAAATGGAGGGGAGGAGAAGGATGTAAGCTGCTTCAGGTCCCCGTTGTGGAAAAAAGCGGGGATATAAATAAAGTAAATAAGATTATTTGTAATTCCGGGAGACCTTCATGTCTCACCTGCGGGTTCGTAACCGTACCTGTAGCCTGTTATTTAGCAGTCTCTGTGTGGGAATTGTTGCACCTTTCATGGAACGTGCCTTACAGGAAAGATCATTTTCCACTGCTTTAAATGAATATTACAGGGCTCTTTTTGTAGATAAAGCCCAGCAGGAACTCATTAGCATAATAGACCACACCCAACAGCAGGAACTCATTAGCATATTGGGCCACACCCCTGACAGCACAGCTCATTACCACATTAGGCCACACCCCCATGTTACCAGAAGTGTGGTTATCCAGCCACACCCACCTTTTGCTTCTTATTCTGTTTACCTTTTTTGTGGTCAAAACCCAGGGCCTTTTTTTGGAGCAGGAACTCCTTTGCATGTTAGGCCACACACCCCTAATGTAGCCAATCCTAATGAGTTTCTGCTGTTGAGTGTGGCCTGTTATGCTAATGAGTTCCTGCTGGGCGTGGCCAACTCGGGAGCCAGCCGGAACTCCATTCCTGTGTGTTCCTGCCCAAAAATAGCCCTGAATAAATAAATGCACTTTTTAAAAAAGTATTAGAGATCTGATAATCTCATTCAGCTCTATCAGCTGTGTTACAAAGTTCCTTCTGGTTTGCTTCGAGGGTTGAGAAAAATTAAGCTGTTTCTCACCATCTGCATTAGGAGGGACTGTTTGGGCCCAAATTCAGGAATGGGAGAAGAGATTTTACAACAAAAAAAAAATCGACAGGGTGGTGACACCTTGGAAACTAATTCATCCGGACAGAAGTTTTCATGGGCCAGCGCCCATTTTGTCAAAGGCATGAACTGGTCACCACAGTGAGGATTTATATATATGTGTGTGTGCATGTGCGTAGTGTGGGGAGCGTGAGTCACAAAGGATACACTTACGCACACATGACTAACTTATGGTATTTACCGTCACTAGGCTTGGTGGCGGTTTTTTGTTTTTAAAAAAAAAGGATTAGACAAACTTCATAGCGGATGTGTCCATTGAGGTCGATACGCTATGGGAGCTAAATGGATCTTCCAGATACAGAAGAAGAAGAAGAAGAAGAAGAAGAAGAAGAAGAAGAAGAAGAAGAAGAAGAAGAAGAAGAAGAAATTTATACCCCACCCTTCACTACCGGAAGGAGTCTCAGAGCGGCTTACAATCCCTTTCCCTTCCCCTCCCCACAACAGACACCCTGTGAGGTCGGTGGGGCTGAGAATGCTCTGAGAGAACTGCTCTTGAGAGAACAGATTTGAAAGAACTTACGACTGACCCAAGGTCACACCAGCAGCTGCATGTGGAGGAGTGGGGCATCAAACCCGGTTCTCCCCAGATCTGTGTCCGTGCTCCTAACCACCACACCAAACTGGCTCTCAAACTGATTGTGTAACTCACACTGGCAGGTGATGCTGAAGAACAACTGAAGAAAACTGTTGTCAGGCCTGTGGCCTCCCTAGAAATATTGCGCCAGCTGCTCTTGGGAAAACAGATATTAGGCCAAACATCTAAAGATTCACTTCCCTGACCTGGATGGCCCAGGTTAGCCTGATGTCGTCAGATCTTGGAAGCTAAGCAGGTTCGGCCCTAGTTGGTACTTGGATGGGAGACCAACAGGGAAGTCCAGGCTCATACTACACAGAGCCAAGCAATGGCAAAACGAAGTGAACCAAAACCAAAAAACCAACCCCCAACACCACCTCCCCACAAGGAGTAATTAACACATGGGATTCTCTGCCACAAGAAGTGGTGGCAGCTACAAGCATAGACAGCTTCCAGAGGGAATTGGAGAAACATACGGAGCAGAGGTCCATCAGTGGCTATTGGCCACAAGTTCCAGATGGATCACTCAGTCTGGGGCAAGTGATGCTCTGTCTTCTTGGTGCTTGGGGGAGGGGCCACAGTGGGAGGGCTTCTGGAGTCCTGGCGCCACTGTTGGACCTCCTGATGGCACCTGGGTTTGGGCCACTGTGTGACACAGAGTGCTAGGCTGGATGGGCCATTGGCCTGATCCAAATGGCTTCTCTTATGTTCTTATGTCTGGAGCAATGATGCTCTGTCTTCTTGGTGCTTGGGGGGGGCAACTTTGGGAGGGCTTCTGGAGTCCTGTCCCCGCTGGTGGACCTCCTGATGGCACCTGGGTTTGGGCCACTGTGTGATACAGAGTGCTGGGCTGGATGGGCCATTGGCCTGGTCCAACATGGCTTCTCTTATGTTCTTACTACTGTTCATTCCTTGCCTTGAAAACCCTTTGGGGTCGCCATGAGTCAGCTGCAACTTGACGGCAAGTCCCACCACCAAAGATTCACTCCAGTGTCCCCAAACCTGCTGAGCCTGCATTGCAGGGAGGGAGGGAGGGAGGGGTATAAATAGGACAAATAAATAAATAAATATTTGAAAATAATAGAGTTGCTAACTCCAGGTTGGGGGAATCCTGGACATTTGGGGGTGAAACTGAGGGAGGGCAGGGTTTAGAGAGGGGAAGGGCCTCGGGTGTCCACACAGAGCCCACAATCCAAGGAAGCCCTTTTCTCCAGAGGAACTGAGATTTGTCGTCTGTAGACCACTTGTCGTTCTGGGAGATCTCCAGATGTTATCCCTCCCCTCCCCAAACCCTGCCCTAGAGTTGCCAGGTCCGGTTTGGAAAATAGCTGGAGGTTTTGGGGGTGGATCCAGGAGAGGGCGGGGTTTGGGGAGGGGAGGGGCCTCGGCATGGTCCAATGCCAGGGAGTCCCCCCTTCAAAGCAGCCATTTCCTCCAGGGGAGCTGATCTCTGTCAGCTGGAGACGAGTTGTAAAAGCAGGAGATCCCCGGGCCCCACCTGGAGGCTGGCAACCCTACCCGACCCTACCCTGACTCCATTCCCGAATCTCCAGGAATTTCACAAGCCAGGCTGGCGACCTCGCGGAGTTGCCAACTTCCATTTCGGGCCTGGAGAGAGCCGGGAATGAGGACAGATCTCCGGGCAATGGAGATCAGCTCCCCTGAACAAAATGGCTGCTCTGGACGGTGAACTCTACGGCATTATAAGCCACTGAAGTCCCTCCTCTCTCCCAACCCCCACCCTCCCCAGGTTGCATCTCCAAAATCTCCAGGGATTTCCTAACCCGCAGTTGGCAACCGGCCTTCCTTCCACCGGGCAGCAGGAGGAGGCACCTAGAGGTGAGAGAGATCAGGAGGCATCCCATAACAGCAGGAGACCCCTAGTCTTGGTGCACCACAGTGCGAAGAATCCAACGTTATGTTCAAGTGCTCTTCTGATAAAAACAGCAAACTGGCAGTACGATCCTAAGGACACTTTCCTGGGAGTCAGCCCCATAGAATAGAAATGGAGTCGGCCTTTGAGTCGACCTGCTAAGAACATAAGAACATAAGAACATAAGAGAAGCCAATGTTGGATCAGGCCAATGGCCCATCCAGTCCAACACTCTGTGTCACACAGTGGCCAAAAATACCAGGAGCCATCAGGAGGTCCAGCAGTAGGGCCAGGACACTAGAAGCCCCCTCCCACTGTTGCCCCCCACCCCAAGCACCAAGAATACAGAGCATCACTTGCCCCAGACCGAGAGTTCCTATCTGTACCTTGTGGCTAATAGCCACTGATAGACCTCTGATTGACCCCCTCCATCGAGAGCCAGTCTGGTGTAGTGGTTAAGTGTGCAGACTCTGATCTGGGAGAACCAGTTTTGATTCCCCACTCCTCCACTTGCATCTGGCTGGATAACCTTGGGCAAGCCGTAGTTCTGATAAGAGCTGTTCTTGAAAAAGAGCAGTTTCTGTCAAGAGCTCTCTCAGCCCCACTGACCTCACAGGGTGTCTGTTGTGGGGAGGGGAAGGAGTTTGTAAGCCGCTCTGAGACACCTTTGGGTAGTGAAGGGTGGGTTATAAATCCAATCTTTTCTTCTTCTTTTTCTTCTTCTTCTTCTTCTCTAATTCCCTCTGTTTAGGATCTCTCTCTGACCAGTTTTCCTTATTTTTGCCTTTGTCTTGGATATTAGGAGCAATGCTCCCTCTAAGCCAGTGGTGGCGAACCTATGGCACTGGTGCCAGAGGTGGCACTCAGAGCCCTCTCTGTGGGCACGCGTGCCATCGCCCCAGCCAGGCCCAGACCATCATTAAAATGTCTAATTCTCTACCAAATAATTCTAAGTAGATGAAAGCATTTGGGATTGCTTTCCTTACTTTGTTTGGATCATCTTAAATTACTGTATGAGTTGTTTTTTCTAAAGTAAAACCTCAGTATTCAGGTTAAATTGCCGTGTTGACACTTTGTGATAAATAAGTGGGTTTTGGGTCGCAGTTTAGGCACTCGGTCTCTAAAAGGCTCGCCATCACTGCTCTAAGCTGTGGAGTCTTGTGAGCAAAAATCCTACTTTGAGAGCGACTGGCATTAAAGTGGTGAGCGAGCGATTGGGCTGCTGCGTGAATTCGTTTTCTCCGGAGCCCTCCTTCCTGAGCTAAGACAAAAATGTGTGAGCTTGAGGCTAAAAAAACTGTGAGCTGGCTCACACGAACCCAGCTTAGAGGGAACACTGATTTGGAGTCCGGAGCTCACAATCAAAGGAAGTCCCCAACCTCACCTCCCAGCCCGACCTCCTCCTCCGGCCCCATTAGCTCTCTGGGGCTCGCCAGCAGGGGAGGATGGCGGATTATCACGGCTGGGCAGTCACGAAGGGATCCCCTGTCACGAAGATAAGCCGGAAGGGGAGAGAGAAGTCTTTAATTAGCAGAGGCCGGGTCGGGGTTCTCTTCCCCTGCCTCCGGAAGCGCCTCGGCCCCGGCCCGGGGTCGTGCTACCGAAGGCGAACTCAGATGGAAAGAAATGGGGGTGAGTCTTTAAGGTTTTAAGAACCTAAACGGTTAAATGGATACAAATTAGGGAGGGGGGTGGATGTAAAGATCGATAAATGTACAACATAGATATTACAAGGTCGGCGGCCATGTTGGTCTGAAGCAATACAACAATAACACAGAGTCCAATGGCACCTTTTAAGACCAACAGATTTTTTAAAAAAAATTTAAAAAATAAGATCAACATCTTGAATCAAAATTTGTTGGTCTTCAAGGTGGCGTTGGACTCTAACTTTTGTTGTTGTTGTTCAGTCGCACAGTCGAGTCCGACTCTTCGCGACCCCATGGACGAGCTCTCTCCAGGCCTTCCGGTCTTCTGCCGTCCTCTGAAGTTGGCTCAACTTCATGTTCGTTGCATCGATGACACTGTCTAACCATCTCATCCTTTGCCGTCCCCGTCTTCTTTGACCTTCAATCTTTCCAAGCATCAGGGTCTTCTCCAGTGAGTGCTCCCTTCTCATTTGGTGGCCAAAGTATTTGAGCTTCAGTTTCATTATCTGGCCTTCCAGGGAACAGTCAGGGTTGATTTCTTTGAGGATTGACTGATTTGTTCTTCTTGCAGTCCAAGGGACTCTCAAGAGTCTCCTCCAGCACCATAGTTCAAAAGAATCTATTCTTCGGCGCTCGGCCTTCCTTATAGTCCAGCTCTCGCAGGCATACATGACTACTGGGAAGATCCTTTTCACTTTCAGCCATTAGAGTGGTATCATCTGCATATCTGAGGTTGTTGATCTTTTCCCCAGCAATCTTAATTCCCGCTTGTGATTCATCCAGGCCAGCATTTCGCATGATGTACTCTGCATATATATTAAATAAGCAAGGTGACAGTATACATCCTTGTCGTACTCCTTTTCCTATGCTGAACCAATCAGTTGTTCCGTATCCGGTTCTAACTGTCGCTTCTTGGCCCTTATACAGGTTTCTCAAGAGACATGTGAGGTGGTCTGGTACTCCCATCTCTTTAAGGACCTGCCATAGTTTGTTGTGATCCACACAGTCAAAAGCTTTAGCATAGTCAATGAAGCAGAAGTAGATATTTTTCTGGTACTCTCTTGCTTTCTCCATAATCCAGCGAATGTTGGCAATTTGATCTCTAGTTCCTCTACCTCTTCGAAACCCAGCTTGTACTTCTGGTAGTTCTCTATCCACGTACTGTTGAAGCCTAGCTTGTAGGATCTTGAGCATGACCTTGCTAGCGTGTGATATGAGTGCAATTGTGCGATAGTTTGAACATTCCTTGGCATTGCCCTTCTTTGGGATTGGAATGTATACTGATCTTTTCCAATCCTGTGGCCACTGTTGCGTTTTCCAAATTTGCTGGCAAATGGAGTGCAGAACTTTAACAGCATCATCTTCTAAGACTTTGAATAGCTCAGCTGGAATACCATCACCTCCACTAGCTTTGTTGTTAGTAATGCTTTCTAAGGCCCATTTAACTTCACATTCCAGGATGTCTGGCTCAAGGTCAGTGATTATACCGTCGTGTTTGTCAAGGACATTGAGGTCTTTCTTGTATAGTTCTTCTGTGTATTCTTGCCATCTTTTCCTAATCTCTTCTGCTTCTGTTAGGTCCCTACCGTTTTTGTCCTTTATCATGGCCAGCTTTGCATGGAACGCTCCCTTGATTTCTCCAATTTTCTTGAAGAGATCTCTAGTCCTTCCCATTCTATTGTTTTCTTCTATTACTTTGCACTGTTCATTCAGGAAGGCCTCCTTATCTCTCCTTGCTGTTCTCTGGAAATCTGCGTTCAGTTGGGTAAATCTTTCCTTTTCGCCTTTGCCTTTCGCTTTCCTTCTTTCCTCTGCTATTTGTAAAGCCTCATCAGAAAGCCATTTTGCTTTCTTGCATTTCTTTTTCTTTGGTATGGTGGTGATTGCTGCCTCCTGTACGATGTCACGAACCTCTGTCCATAGTTCTTCAGGCACTCTATCTATCAAATCCAGACCCTTGAATCTATTCTTCACCTCTACTGTATATTCATCAGGGATGCGATCTAGGTCAAACCTGAATGGCCTCGTGGTTTTCCCAATTTTCTTCAGTTTAAGTCTGAATTTTGCAATGAGTAGCTCATGATCTGAACCACAGTCAGCTCCAGGTCTTGTTTTTACTGACTGGATAGAGCTTCTCCATCTTTGACTGCAAATTATATAGTCAATCTGATTTCGGTGTTGCCCATCTGGTGATGTCCATGTGTAGAGTCGCCTCTTAGGTTGTTGGAAAAGGGTGTTCGCTATGACCAGTGTGTTCTCTTGACAAAACTCTGTTAACCTTTGCCCTGCTTCATTTTGCTTTCCAAGGCCAAACTTGTCTGTTATTCCAGTTACCTTTTGACTTCCTACTTTAGCATTCCAGTCCCCTATGATGATGAGGACATCATTTTTTGGTGTTAGTTCTAGGAGGTGTTGTAGGTCTTCATAGAACCGGTCCACTTCAGCCTCTTCTGCATCAGTGGTTGGGGCATAGACTTGGATTACTGTGATGTTGAATGGTTTGCCTTGGAATCGGACAGAAATCATTCTGTCATTTTTGAGATTGTATCCCAGTACTGCCTTTTGCACTCTCTTGTTGACTATAAAGGCCACACCATTTTTTCTACGAGATTCCTGGCCACAGTAGTAGATATAATGGTCTTCTGAGTTAAATTCGCCCATTCCTGTCCACTTTAGTTCACTGATTCCTAGGATATCGATGTTCAGTCTTGCCATCTCATTTTTGACCACGTCAAGCTTACCTTGATTCATAGATCTTACATTCCAGGTTCCTATGTAGTATTGTTCTTTGCAGCATTGGACTTTCCTTTCACCATCAGACACATCCACAACTGAGGGTCCTTTCGGCTTTGGCCCAGCCGCTTCACTCTTTCTGGGGTTACTTGTACTTGTCCTCTGCTCTTCCTCAGTAGCATATTGGACACCTTCCGACCTGAGGGGCTCATCTTCCGGCGTCATATCTTTTAGCCTTTTGATACTGTCCATGGGGTTTTCTTGGCAAACATACTGGAGTGGGTTGCCATTTCCTTCTCCAGGTGGATCACGCTTGGTCTGAGTTCTCTGCTGTGGCCTGTCCGTCTAACTTTGTTGCATAAATATTCCAAATTAACAAAAATACATGTATTTAGGACAAATTAGTTTAAAAACAATGACAGGCCCAGATATAGCCTCTGTAAGAATTTCACATCGTACAATATAAGAACATAAGAGAAGCCAATGTCGGATCAGGCCAATGGCCCATCCAGTCCAACACTCTGGGTCACACAGTGGCCAAAAATACCAGGTGCCATCGGGAGGTCCAGCAGAGGGGCCAGGACAATAGAAGCCCTCCCACTGTTGCCCCCCCTCCAAGCACCAAGAATACAGAGCATCGCTTGCCCCAGACCGAGAGTTCCTAAGAACATAAGAGAAGCCAATGTTGGATCAGGCCAATGGCCCATCCAGTCCAACACTCTGTGTCATACAGTGGCCAAAAATACCAGGTGCCCTCAGGAGGTCCGGCAGTGGGGCCAGGACAATAGAAGTCCTCCCACTGTTGACCCCCCCCCAAGCACCAAGATGACAGAGCATCACTTGCCCCAGACTAAGAGTTCCTATCTATACCTTGTGGCTAATAGCCACTGATGGACCTCTGCTTATCTAATTCCCTCTTGAAGCTGTCCATGCTTGTAGCCGCCGCCACCTCCAGTGGCAGTGAATTCCATGTGTTCATCACTCTTTGGGTGAAGAATATGCACAATTAGGACCTTATGTAACCCTAAAAGAGATGCGTTCTGGACTAACGGCCTTCTTCAGTGGTCAGGCATATTGTTGCACACAGGCTCAATTATTGAAATACTAATATCAATCGATATAGGACCAAGTGAATATATATGTGTGTGTGTGTGTGTGTGTATATTTAAATTTATAGATCACCCAATCCTTGAGTTCACAGGGCTCTGGACAGTGTACAACAGGCTCTGGGTGATGTACTATGTTCAGTGTTCTCTCTAAGCTGAGTTAGTGTGAGCTAGCTCACAGTTTTTTAGCCTCCGGCTCACATATTTTTGTCTTCGCTACGGAAGGATGGCTCCATAGCAAACTAACTTATGCAGCAGCCAGATCGCTCACTCACAACCGTAATTCCGGTAGCTCAGAAAGTAGAATTTTTGCTCACAAGACTCCACAGCTTAGAGGGAACATTGACTATTGTAATGTATCCGCCATTACCACGTGCGCGACCGTTGGGCCATGCGGTCAAGCACAAGCCCAAAGCTTCATTCCTGCAGAACAATAGCGGAGCGGATCCTAGCCCGCACCAACCAGAGGGCCAGGTCCACGGCCGAGAGCCAATGGGACTCTCGGCCACTGTAAATAACCTATAGGGTGACTAGGGGGTGTGTTTTGGTGGTGGGTTTGTGTGTACATATACCGGCCTGCGTGCCGGGGTTTCTTCGTCTTGTTCTTCACCTAATAAAGTACTCTTGCTGAAATCACTCTTCGTTCTGAGTACTTTTCACTGGCGACGAGGATGGGATCTCAACCTTCCTGAACAACGACCCGGAGGAGACCAAGCCGCACCAAGCC